>NC_083583.1:57012295-57312295 GCF_027579695.1 Neoarius graeffei
AGTACAACTGAACGCACCATTAGTCGCAGCAGAAACACTGCTGCTATCAAATGGATGAGCTGTGCAGTGTTATTAACCGAGAATTACGTGGAAAATGAACACCTTGCTTTCCCAACTCTGCAAGGATCTGCTCCAGCCTACACCGATTCAAGAAGGGGAAAATGTGGATTGATCACTGACAAGGCTGCTGCTGCTGCCATTTCAACTTTGTGCTGCAGTGTAAATTAGTCTAACTAACGGAACATTAATCCTCACTTTTTCTACCTATGTGTGGCGCCTTACGTAGGGACGGTGGGTGGGGGGGACAGATGGGGGTCACTATAAATCTGGGGGGGACATGTCCCCCCCGTCCCCCGTGCTATCTGCGCCCTTGCTTTGAGGTCACACGGCGAGTCGAGGGCGTCGATTATGAGGTGAGGCAAACGGACAGGGGTGGGGCGTTACAGATTTACCACCTCAATCTGTTAAAACTTTGGAACGAGGAGGTCCCCGTGGCATTGGTGTCGGTGGTTCCAGAGAAGGTGGAGCTGGGGCCAGAGGTTCAAAAGGGAAAATTGACATCGCCCACCGCTCTGGTCCCCTGTGGAGACCACCTCTCCCCGACCCAGCTCACCGAGGTAGCCCAGTTGCAAACAAAATTTTCTGGCGTGTTCTCACCCCTGCCCAGCCGCACCCACCTCATAGAACACCACATTGAGACACCCCCGGGGGTAGTAGTGCGCAGCCACCCTTACAGACTGCCCGAACACAAGAAAAAGGTGGTTCAGGAAGAACTCGAGGCCATGCTCGAAATGGGCATCATCGAGGAGTCCCACAGTGGCTGGAGCAGCCTGGTGGTCTTGGTTCCCAAGGCCGACGGGTCTGTCCGGTTCTGTTTGGACTATAGAAAAGTCAACACGGTGTCTAAATTTGATGCATACCCAATGCCTTGTATTGACGAGTTGCTCGATCGACTAGGCATGGCTCATTTTTATTCGACACTGGATTTGACAAAGGGATATTGGCAGATCCCCTTGACTCCGCTATCCCGAGAGAAAATGGCCTTTTCCACACCGTTTGGCTTACACCAGTTCGTCACACTTCCTTTTGGGCTGTTTGGGGCGCCCGCTACGTTCCAGCGGCTTATGGATAGGGTCCTCCGCCCCCACACCACCTATGCGGCCGCATACCTGGACGACATTATTATTTATAGTAATGACTGGCTGTGGCACCTAGAACACCTAAGGGCCATCCTTAAGTCGCTGAGGCGAGTGGGTCTCACAGCCAACCCAAAGAAGTGTGCGATTGGGCGGGTGGAAGTACAGTATCTGGGCTTCCACTTGGGCAATGGGCAGGTGCGTCCCCAAATCAATAAGACAGCAGTGATTGCGGCCTGCCCGAGGCCCAAGACCAAAAAGGGGGTGAGACAGTTCCTGGGGCTGGCTGGCTACTATCGTAGGTTTATACCTAATTATTCGGACATCACCAGCCCGCTGACTGATCTCACTTAAAAGGGGGCACCAGATCTGGTCCAGTGGACGGAGCAATGCCAGCGGGCTTTCTCTAAGGTAAAGGCTGCACTGTGTGGGGGGCCACTGTTACACTCCCCTGACTTTTCTCTCCCCTTTGTTTTGCAGACGGATGCATCGTACAGAGGGCTGGGGACTGTTCTGTCCCAGGAGGTGGAGGGGGAGGACCATCCAGTGCTGTACATCAGCTGCAAGCTGTCGGTGTGCGAGGGCAGGTACAGCACCATAGAGAAGGAATGCCTTGCCATCAAGTGGGTGGTCCTTGCCCTCCGCTACTACCTGCTGGGGCGCCCTTTCACCCTCTGGTCGGACCATGCGCCCCTGCAGTGGCTCCACCGCATGAAGGATGCCAACGCGCGGATCACCCATTGGTATCTGGCACTCCAGCCGTTTAAGTTCGAGGTGGTCCACAGGCACAGATGGTCGTGGCGGATTTCCTCTCCCGTCAAGGGGGGGGGGTCAGCTGCAGGCCGGACGGCTCCCAGGCCTGAGTCGGGCGGTGGGGGTATGTGGCAGCGGGGGTGTGGTCAAGCGTCGGTCTGTGAATGGAGGGCGGAGTCAGGGAAGGTAAGTGGCAGAATCACTGCACCTGACGGGAATTAACCTGTGTTTGTGTGTCTTCCCCAGTGACCGTGCCCTATAAGAGGAGAGGGAGAGCAGACGAAGGGAGCTCTCCCTGAACGAGAACACTTGTGTGTGTATGTGGGAGAATAAGTAAAAGCTGAAAAGCTAAAATAAAAAGGGTTTTTGCAAACTCAGTTCTGGCCTGCCGTGCTTCTATGCTCCTCCCCCACCTTAACTATTTCTACACAGACCTTCTCACAAAGTCTCCTGAAAGTGGTGCTGGCCTTTGCAATCCTGTTGTTCACTACTTGGGAAAGGGTGCTGCCCAGGTAAATGAATTTGTCAGCTGCCTTAATGTTCTGCCCATTCACTGTAATATGTGATTCTTGTTAGGGCCTTCCATGTGCAGGCTGGTACATTACCTCATTCTTTTGGTTGCTGATGGTGAGACAGAAGTTGTTGCAGGCTTGTGAAAAGCAGTCCATTTTGTGCTGCATCTTCTGCTCTGTACAGGCATCGAGGGCGCAGTCATCAGTGAACAGAAAGTCTCGGATAACAGTCTTCTTCACCTTGATGATGGCCTGCAGGTGCCTGAGGTTGCACAAACCACCGTCAGTCTTGTATCTGTGGCGTATCCCATCCTAACGATCTTGGAAGGCATCTGTCAGCATGGCAGAGAAGACCATGTTAAAGAGTGTCGGGGCAAGAACACAGCCCTACTTCATGACGTTTGCTACTGGGATTGCCTCCAGCTCATCTCCTTCATCCATCATATGATGGATGCTATCCATATGCTATCGTGGAATTGCCACACTATTGTGATGAACTTGCTGGGACAGCCAAACTTCTCCATTATCTTCCATAGGCCCTCTCTACTGACCGTATTGAAGGCCTTTGTCAGATCAACAAAAGTCATGAATAGGTCACTGTGTTGCTCTTGGCACTTTTCCTGGAGCTGGCATGCAGCAAATATCATGTCCACTGTTCCCTGTTCAGCACAGAAGCTGAACTGGCTTTCAGGGAGGAGGCCCTGCTCAAGGTGTTGGAGAAGGCAGTTGAGCATGACACAAGCTAGTATCTTTCCCGCTATGGACAGGAGGGAGATGCCATGGTGGTTATCACACAACTGGCGGTCTCCTTTCCTCTTGTAGATGTAGACTATATTAGCATCCTTAAAGGAAATACGCAGAGCCTTTATTTTTAAAAAAAATTCTGAGTGGATAGTATTTCCATCCTTGACTCTTGTATGCTGCATAAATGGGAATATAAAAATATATATTTTTGAGAGTTAAAATCGACCACAAAGTTGGCATTCAAGCTGCCCCATTGAGCCAGTCAGGCCTGAGTGCGTGATGTCACAGCGGTAATCGGTTTTAAGGCCGAGGCCTTTTACAGCTATAGACCAAAGTCATATCAATAAAAATTTATGATGAAAGAAGTACCGTTACCGACTTGCTCAACTAAGACTGATTTGACTTCACTAATTGTGGGTTGACTCTCATTAAAACAGGATAGGTGTTATAACTTATGCAACATACATGTACATGCATGCATTTTCACTGATAAAATGTAAAAGGCTAATTAAATAATCAGATGAACTGAGACAATCACATTCTGAAGCAAATTAAATAATCTTATACCGGTAACTTAAACATACAATACAAGTTACATGGATTAATCTAAATGCAGGTAAACAACATACTGTTTTTGTTGTTTTGTATCCAAATGAAAGTTGGCGCTTACCCGTCTGTGTTCTTGCTTCTTGAAGGCTGATTGTTTTTGAAACAATCTACTTTCAGTTGTTCATTCAGTTCTCCGTTCATTCACTTCTTCCAGGTAAGGGAGAGATGGCAGCAATATCCAGTTTAGAAATAAGACGGCTGCTCCACTCATTCACTTTTCTTCATACTGTGTAGTCCACCATTACTGCTGGGCTCAGGCAATTACTAAAACCCAGGACGGAACAGGATGCCACCGGTTTTAGCAACAACTGCAGGGAGGTCACTGCCCAAGCAATATGTCCCATACCATTCCATCCCAGGTTTTAACAACAACCCTCGGCTCACTCTGGGAGGATTGGTGCAACTGAACTCACTTTCCTTTAAAAATAAATAAATAAATAAAATACTTTCCTTTTCTTGTAGTTTTCTTTTTCTTTAATTGTTGGTGCTGCACCCTCTTTCAATACAGGCTTATAGCCAACGCTCCTCAACAGATCAGAGGTCTCATACGAGTCCCCAGTAAAATGTGCAGAGCAGAGGAGAGACCACTTCATAGGCACCCAATGTGTCCGTGAACAACTCGCAAAACGCATCCAAATCTTTGCAGTTTGAACATTCTTGGACCATGAATGCAACGTAAATCCACCTTCTGTCGCATTGCTGCATCGACCAGCAACACATCTACGTGGCATGGCGATAAATTAGCTCAAAATGGAGGCTCGGAGTTGCAGTTAGCTCTGTGTTTTAGTATAGCGGAAGTGGCGATGAGACCGATAGACTTCCTGTTGTGACGTTATGGACGTCAAGGTCATTCGCTCAGACCACTACCTATATAAATCACTTCAATCATAAAAATTACTATATTAGATTTATTGTTAATGCTTAAAACTATTCCTGTGCCATTCTTGAGGTCTCAAGGCATTTATAAATGAAAGTGAGGCCATGGCTCTGCGTATATGCTTTAAGCTATTGTGGGACCTGTCCTGCATTCCACATGGACTGAAAGAGCTCAGTCAGTTTCTGCATCATAGCTGGACTTCCTGCTTTGCAAACTTCAGCAGGGATAGCATCTGATCCTGGTGCTTTGCCACAGGAGAGCTGCTTGATGGCCTTTCTGACTTAATCTTCTGTGGGGAGGTTATCGAGGTCCGTGTTGATTTCCATCTGTGGGAGGCATGCAATGGACTCGTTGTTGACAGTTGTTGAGGAGAGCAGGATGGTTGAGGACGTGGTTGGAATTTTCAGCCCACCACTCCAAGATCTGCTTCTTCTCTGTCAGTAGCTGGGTCCCATCTGCACTGAGGAGGGGAGAAGATCCAGACAGCTGGGGGCCATGCCTTCAGGGCATCATAGCCATGACAGCAAGCGATTCTATCTGCATAGCCCTGGATTTCGTCGGCCTTCATGCTGAGCCAGGCATCCCGCATCTCACGGAGCTTCTTCTGAACTTTTCGCCTTAGGCTGGCAAAGACATCTTTCTTTGCTTGTGAAGAGGGATCATTCTGGTGAGCTCTGAACAGTTGATGTTTTTCTGACTGTAAGGTTGTCATTCTCATCAAACCAATCTTCGTTTTTGCGGGTAGTTGGTCCGAGATGTTCAAGTGTGGAAGAGTAGACTGCATCTCTAAAGGCTGTCAGTGGGCCAGTGGGTCTTCAATGTTGTCCTGATCTAAAGATATATCAGACAACCTGCTATTCAGGTCACTGGCGAATTCCTCTGCAATTTTGCTGTTCTTCAGCATGGAGATGTTGATTCGCTTTGCAGTTTTCTGGTCTTGGGGTCTTTGAGTGGACAGAATGCAAAGTTTGCACTTGGATACAATGAGATGATGATCAGTCCAGCAGTCGACGCCACACATGGATTTTGTCACTCTCATGTCCTGCCTGTCCCTCTTCCCGGTGATAATATAATCAATCAGATGCCAATGACTGGAACGAGGGTGCATCCAAGATGCCTTGTTATAAGTAGGGAATCGAAATAGAGTGTTGTTAATGATAAGATCATGAGCAGTGCACATTCTGAGGAGTAGTAAGCTATTGCTGTTACACTTGCCAATGCCGTGTCTTCATATGATCCCTTCCCAGATCTGGTGATCGCATCCCACTCTGGCATTGAAGTCTCCAAAAACAAAGAGCTTCTCTGACTGTGGGACTGCTGCGATGATGGCATCAAGTTCTTCATAGACTTTATCCTTGATGTCCTCTGAGTTAGTTATTGTGGAAGCATAAGCACTAATCAACGTTGCGTTCTTCTTGCCTCCAAGTGGGAGCTGAAATGTCCTCAGGTGATTGTTGATGCCCTTTGGAAATTTGGTAAGTTTCTGGATGAGGTGGGACTTTACAGCAAATCCAATGCTTGTTTCTCAGCATTCAGTGCTGCTATGACCAGTCCAGAAGAAGGTATAACCACCACCATGTTCCATGAGCTGGGCTTTGTCCGGTAGATGTGTTTCACTGAGGGCAGCTATGCCCACCTTGTAGCAAGCTAGTTCCCTGGCGACAAGTGTAGTTCTTCTCTCTGGCCTGTCTGCTTTGATGTTATCCAGTAGAGTGTGCATGTTCCATGTGCCAAGGTTGAGTACCTTGATTATCTTATTTATTTTCTTATTTGTTGTATTTCAACTGCTGAGTGGGATCCCTGCCAGCCGCGGTGTGCTGGCCAGGGTGAGGTGAAGCAGGCTATGTTTGGAGCACCTTTTCTAGCCCTTTCCTCCATGGAGGTGAGCAGAGCAAATCCTAAACAGGGCTGCTCACACACCCAGGGGGCTGCGAAACTCTGCTGCTGCTTCATTCCAGCAGAGAGCAACCTTATGCCCTGGGATACCTGTGTGCAGGTTTGTGACTACAGCTTCCAGTGTTTCCACACCTGCTGCTTCACCACTTGCCCATTGCCACAGGACAGGACTTGAATTTGAAGTCATAACTTGCACGTGACATGGATTAGAGTGAGGGAGAGTTGTGCAGCCGTCAACCCTCCCTCTCTTTTCCCAACCTAACTGGGTCCAGGGGCAAGACAGAATCAAGAGCTAGGTAGGGATGCAGTGGATGGCCAACAGTGTTCTCTGTTTTGCACTGTACCCTGGTCGCGCTCCACAAATACTTTGCTGGGTCCGTCTTCCTACCCACTGAACCACCAGGTGGTGGTCTCCTCCACACAGTCTGCTGAGTTCAGTCTTCAGTCATAACCCTGACCAGGGGGAATAAGGGGTTGCTAGTGCTTGCTCAAGGCATCACCCCAGGCTAGCGGAGGGAAGGAGACACCTTACTATGCCATTGCATGGTGGTCAAGGACAGCACTTGCCCACCGCCTTAAAACAGATTAGTAGTTTTGGCCCTGTGGGCAGGTGCTAAGCCCTGCTGGAAAAGGAAATCAGCATCTCCATAAACTTTGTCACAGATGGAAGCATGAAGTGCTATAAAATCTCCTGGTAGATGGCTGCATTGACTTTGGAATTGATAGAACACAGTGGACCAACACCAGCAGATGACATGGCACCCCAAATCATTACAGACTGTGGAAACTTCACACTGAACTTCAAACACCTTGGATTCTGTGCCTCTCCATTTTTCCTCCAGACTCTAGGACCTTGATTTCCAAATGAAATGTAAAATTTACTTTCATCTGAAAAGAGGGCTTTGTACCACTGAGCAACAGTCCAGTTCTTTCTCTCCTTAGCCCAGGTATAAGACACATCTGATGTTGTCTCCAGTTCAGGAGTGGCTTAATATTAAGGGGGTGTGGTCAAGCATCGGTTTGTGAATTGAGGGTGGGGCCAGGGAAGGTGAGTGGCAAAGTGATCACACCTGTTGTCAATTAATGGTGTGTGTGTGTTTTTCAATGATGATGGAACAAAGAAAAGGAGGGAGAGAGTGAAGAGGCAAAGTCTCTCCCAACCAGAGCGTGTGTGTGTGGGGGGGTGTATGTGCAAACAAACTTGGGACAGTTAAGCTGAAAAGCAAAATAGTAAAAAATATAAGATTGTGTTTGACATTGTTTTCCACCTGTCCATGCTTCAGTATTCCACCCATCTCAGGGACATATTACAGTGGTGCCAAAAGGTGGGAATACTGACGAGAACCCCCCATGGAGCCCACCCACTCAAGGATCTCATCCATGCCCTTGTTGCCACCCAACAGAGCCAGCACCAAGTGCTGATCACCCTCTGAAAGGAACAAGAGCAGCACTTTGAAACCTTGCTGCTGGCCCAACAGGAAGATCGCCAGGTGTTTCAGCACCTGCTCACATCGGCAGAGTCCTCAATTGCCACTGTTGTGGACCCTCCCCACATCCTTCTCATGAAGATGGGGCTGCACGATGACCATGAAGCCTTCATCACTGTTTGAGCAAGCAGCAGAGGCATGGGGGTGGCCTGTCAAGCAACGTGTGGCTCTTCTACTGGCGTTCCTGTCCAGAGAAGCCCAGCTCACTGTGTAACAGCTCCCCGCAAACAGTCGGCTCAACTATGCCGATTTGAAGCGAGCCATCCTACAGTGTATCGGCCACTCCCCAGAATAACATGGTCAGCGCTTCCGCATGCTGACACTGGAGGAAGTCGGCCAGCTGTTCACCTTTGGCCAACAGCTCCGGCATGCCTGCCAGTGGTGCCTGATGGCGGAAGACCACGACGCCAAGTGGATCATCGTTTTGATGGCATTGGAGCAGTTCATCACGCGGCTGCTAGAAGGGACAACGGAGTGGGTCCATTGCCTCCACCTGGCATTGTTGGATCAAGCGATGAAGTTGGCAGAGGACCATTTGGCAGCGTTTCGAGTGGCAGGCGGCTAACCTGCCTCTTCTCTCTCCCTCCCTTCTCCCTCTTTCTCCTCTTTCCGTCCCCACCCCATTCCCCCACCATGGAAATGGGGGTTAGCTCTCCTGCAGCCAGCTCACCACGCTCATGGTGTCCCCCTCTCTCCTGTCCCTTCTGTGTCTTCTCCCCCTCAGGTGAGTGATCCCCAAAATGTCGGTGCAGAGGTGAAGCCTGGGCCAGTATGCTGGTGCTGCAGGGAACCCAGGCATCTCCATGGCCAGCGCTCTGCGATGGAGGCGGGAGCCATGGTCCAGATTCCTGATGCACCAGAGACCGCCCTCAATTGGGCCAGAGCATATTGCATACCGTTGAGTATTCAAAGGGATACATATCATGTGTTGGTGGATTCTGACTGTAATCAGACCTCAATCCACCAAAGCCTGGTTCAAGGTGAGCCATTGGGGAGAGCACAAGTGTTGAAGGTTTTATATGTACACAGGGATGTTCATGAATTAACCTGCATGTCTTTGGACTGTGGGGGAAACCAGAGCACCCGGAGGAAACCCACGCAGACACGGGGAGAACATGCAAACTCCACACAGAAAGGCCCTCATCAGCCACGGGGCTCAAACCCGGACCTTCTTGTTGTGAGGCGACAGCGCTAACCACTACACCACCATGCCGCCCCTGGAATAATAATATATTTAATAAAGATAAATTTCAACAAACTATAACGACATTATCTATGTATAATGAGAATACTTTTCCAAAAGCAAAGAATGTTCTGTACTTGTTCTTGTGTACCTTTGATAATGCAAGATCAACTGTTTGTATCGCAAGATCACGATTTGCCGTTCTGGTGATTGTAATGCTTATGTGCATGCGCAGTGTGCTATTGTTACACTCATTCTTACAACATGATGACATAGTGGCTACTGCCTCACTTCATCTCTATGAGGCAGTAGCCACAAAAAGTGTGCGATTGGGCGGGCAGAAGTACAGTATCTGGGTTTCCACTTGGGTCATGGGCAGGTGCGTCCCCAAATTGACAAGACCACAGCCGTTGTCCTAAGACCAAAAAGAAGGTGAGACAGTTCCTGAGGCTGGCTGGTTACTATCGCAGGTTCATACCTAACTATTCAGATGTCACCAGCCCGATGAGTGAGCTCACTAAAAAGGGAGCACCAGATCTGGTCCAGTGGACGCAGCAGTGCCAACAGGCCTTCACCAAGGTAAAAGCTGCACTGTGTGGGGGGCCACTTTTACACTCCCCTGACTTCTCTCTCCCTTTTATTGTACAGACAGATGCATTGGACAGAGGGCTGGGGGCCGTTCTATCCCAGGAGGTGGAGGGCGAGGAATGTCTGGTGCTGTACATCAGCCACAAGCTCTTGATGCGAGAAAGTAAGTACAGCATCATCGAGAAAGAGTGCCTGGCCATCAAGTAGGCAGTCCTCACCCTCTGGTACTACCTGCTGGGCACCCTTTCACCCTCTGTTCGGGTCATGCACCACTCCAGTGGCTCCACCGCATAAAAGATGCCAATGTGCGGATCACCCATTGGTATCTAGTAGGGTGCATCAGTTGCCCTCACTTTCATAAAATCTGATGCATTTTTGTTTGGGTGTTCCTTTTCACCAATAAAGACATCCTGTAAAATTTTTTGACCATATTCAAAAGTCTAATGGTGGCACCATGAGGTTCATTTTTTGCCAAAAAACGCTTATTTTATGTTTTCGCGTAAGGTTTGAATCACAATGTTGGACTCCATTTATTGATTTCTTGTGACCCAGAGATCATGTTAAAGGAAAAGGAAACTTTTGTACAAAATCACCACAAATAGACAGATAAATATATAAAGTAATCGATCATGGAATTTATAGAGAAAGAACAGACCGCATAACAGTATCTTTTAACTTTTAATAATATGGGCTTGCGCTGAGCTCAGCGAAGATGCGTTCCGCCATATTGATCTACTGCGTGATGTCATGCGGCCCACCACTGAAAAGAACTCTTCAGTGCTTCATGGTAATAAGGTAAAAAACCAGTACAATCGCTTCTTCAAAGTTTCACCAAATGGTTTTATTTATGCAACTTAAAGCTCATAATACTGTATAACGTTGGTTGAGTAAAAACACGGAGCAAAAACATGGCTGAATCCTGAATGACTCCTATTTGGATTTGTCCTACCAAGCCTACTGCGCATGCGTGAAGCGGCTCGGCTCGGTTTTCCCTTTCAGGCACTCTTGTTTTCTGTTAGAATTTGGTAAAGAAAAAAATAAATATTATTTACCAGCTTACCGGGTCCATGAACATAAATCTGACAGCTGACAAGGTCGGGATATAAACGAATCGAATACAAGCCACCCGCCGGGACTCCTAATCACAGTGATCTGCTTGTAAACAGTTTTCATGGGCCCAGTGATGTCACAGATCAGAGGGAGGCGCATTAACGAAAGATTCTGATTGGTTTATAGTTGCCCACAATCTCAAAATGGCTGACTCCTCCAACTTCGACTCCTCTGTGTCAATTCATGATTTCAAAGTTAAAAATATTTTTTCATGTTCGATATATAATGGAAATAATTAACGGAATTGATTACGTATATGTTTTTCTCCTATTACACACCTGGTTTTGTACAAAAGTTGCCTTTTCCTTTAAGAACCTTTGCAAGGGATTGAGAAGCATTAATGCGATTCATAATACATTTGTATTGTTTAAAAGTAGTTGAACAATGATTCAATGAACAGCTAAAACTAAAACTGTACTTGATAATATATTTAGAATATGTACTAAAAATGTGTATCTAAGATATTTGGTATACTCTATAAGGTGCCATAATGTTTCATGAAGAGTGATCGAAATTTTGTCATAAAAGTCATAAAATAGCAGCTTTTTCCATAACTTTGAGCTCCTGGTGCCACCATTAAATTTTTGAATTTTGTCAAAATATTTCACCCAGTGTGTTTTCTTACCAAAAGGAACATAAAAACAAAAATGCATCATGATCGGAGGAACTTTTCATTTTTAGGGGGCAACTGATGCACCCTAGTATCTAGCCCTCCAGCCTTTCAAATTCAAGGTGGGCCACAGGCCAGGGGCACAGACGGTGGTGGTGGACTTTCTGTCCCATTGGGGGGAGGCTGCTCCAGGCCGGACAGCTCCTCAGCCTGAGTTGGGCGGTGGGGGTATGTGGCAGCGTAGTTAAGCGTCGGTTTGTGAATCGAGGGCGGGGCCAGGGAAGGTGCGTGGCAAAGTGATCACACCTGTTGTTAATTAATGTTTTGTGTGTGTCTGTTTCAGTGATGATGGAGCAGAGAAAAGGAGAGAATGAGGCGAGGTCTCTCCTGACCAGAGCATGTGTGTGGGTGTGTGCAAATGAACTTGGGACAGTTAACCCATTGACGCCGGATGCTGCATTGCGCAACATTGCCCCTAGCGCCGGTTGTTGCATAACGCAACATTGCCCCAAATGCTGGTTGCTGCATAACGCAGCATTGTTGATTTGTCATTATTTTCAAGACGCATGCCAGATTTGTTTTTTTTTTATAAAAATGTGTTAGTGTTAATGCTGAATGAGCATGATCCAATAAAAGCAGAGAATTTTATCTTTTAAATGCAACTTATTTCATGTCTTTATGTGCTTCAGAGGCTGAGATATTGAATTTTTCATCTGCATTTTCAATTAATTATTTTTATTTCAGAAAACCCTCAGGCAGATGGGGACCTTTTCTAAAAACTGGCTTAGGCATTTGCAGACTTTTTTTGCAGGCGTTTCAGGCGTCAATGGGTTAAGCTGAAAAGCAAAATAGTAAAGAATAAAAGACTGCCTGTCTGCACTTCAGTATTCCACCCACTACACTCGTTATAGGAATAATCAAGGGATATGTTTGTAGTTTGGGCGACACAGTGGTGTAGTGGTTAGCACTCTCGCCTCACAGCAAGAAGGTTCTGCATTCAAGTCCAGTGGCCAATGGGGGCCTTTCTGTGTGGAGTTTGCATGTTCTCCCTGTGTCTGCACGGGTTTCCTTCAGGTGCTCCGGTTTCCCCCACAGTCCAAAGACATGCAGGTTAGGTTAATTGGTGGCTCTAAATTGACTGTAGGTGTGAATGTGTGAATTGCTGTTTGTGTGTCAGCCCTGCGATAATCTGGCAACTGGTCCAGGATGTACCCTGCCTCTCGCCCATAGTCAGCTGGGGTAGGCTCCAGCTTGCCCACAACCCTGCACAGTATAAGCAGTTACGGATAATGGATAGATGGATGTTTGTCATTTACTTAGTAACTTTTCACTGCTGTATATACATGTAGATATATGTATAATGGTTAGCGATTTAACTGTGAAATCCTAGTACAGGTATACGCACATTCCAGAATTTATAGTACTACCACCAGGTAATGTCTATACAAGGACGAGGCTTCAGCTGTGGATGTAGCTCCTGGAATATTTGTGTCAGTAGTCTTCAAAGGTGTAGTTGTTGTTCGTGGTGTTGTAGGGACCTACAACATTGGACATTTTAAAAATGGAATGCTGCTGCTGCTTTCTAATGAAAACAGATGGCTCCACTTTATATTATTCCCATGTACACGAGAAAAGTCCAGAAACCGTCAACATGCCTCGATCAGGTGTGGTAGAAAGTCAAATACATGCAGTCAAAATGAGCAAGAACAAATGCATAAGCACATCATATTAGGCCTAATTAATATTAACCAAGTTAACAGGTTGACATTTTTGTGATTTTTGCTGAAAAATTTGCTAGCCTGGCCCAGAGTATTCAGAGTATTTTTATTTGTTTTGGGGCTGAAATTACACTGTTTGATCGGCAATTTATACACATGTAAGCATGGTGAATACACCAATGTCACTACTAATATTCTTGTTTTTGTAATTTTTCTTAAATCTACAACCCCACACGATGCACTCTTCATATCTCTATGCGATGCTCATTCATATAACATTAAATCTATGGCGTGGAATACTGTAGATTCATTAGTTGAACTGTTGGTAACTGGCAGCATGAGTTTGTGATCTCAGAATCTGAGGCTGAAATGTCCACAAACCTCTGTCTGGTTCTTGCTGCTTGTGTGACAGCCCTTGCCATGGCTTAATTGTGTCAAATTTTATATTCATAGGTGTGCTTATGTAGGTTGGCTTGTGAACCTTATATTTATACCCCATGAGCTGAATATATCACCTTGTGTTTAACACAGAATGGCATTGCAACCGTCACAGAGCAGGTTCTACTCATGCACGCATGTGTGTACATGTGTTGGGGATGTTGCAGTAGGAATTATAAGGGCACTCGGGGAGGCCAAATGTCTAAAAAGCTAAACTAAATTAATCGAGCCGCCCTGTGAGTTGGATCAGCTTCAAAATTTAATGGGTTCTTTCTTGGTCCATGCTACATCTTTCCACCAAGTTTAATGGAAATTGGCCCAGCAGTTTTTGCGTAATCCTGCAGTCAGACAAACAAACCGAAAGCATAATCTCCTTTGGTAGAGGTAAACTGTGGAGACCAGCACATTAATGAGTAACTTTACATTTCAGAGCACCCTCACTGAAAAGTCAAGCAACCCATAGCACCAGGAAAAAAAAAATTCTGGCATGACTCCTGCTGATGCATACCATTACAAGAAATTTAACAGGTCAAACTGGGCAGGCTACCTCTTCAGAAATTCCAACTCCTCTCACACCCAGTGAGCAGGTCCAGCATGAATTCAGGTCACTGAATCAGTTCGATAAATTATTTTATGTAGCACATGAAACTATAGTCTGATTATCTTGGTATTATCATTTTAATTTGGTATTATAATTTTAATAAGCTATTAATTGGTCCTCTATATTAATTCTCATGCCAGAAAGAGTATTAACATTATATCCTGCTTACAGAAAATTTAAATCAAGTGTGCACAACAAATGAGTAAACTTAATAAGTGAAGACATTTAATAAAACACTGAATAATGTAACTCTAATGTTTTCCAACCAAAAACAAATGAGTGTTTCGTTAAAGGACAATGACACATATTTTATGCAAATGAAATCTACAAGTGTGGTGATTTTATTCTACCTAGGGTTGAACTTTTAGAGTACAATTTTTTGTCAGTGAATGAATTATTTGGTTTTAGGACAAAACTATTTTAGTCAGTTCATAGGACTCATCTCATCTCATCTCATTATCTCTAGCCGCTTTATCCTTCTACAGGGTCGCAGGCAAGCTGGAGCCTATACCAGCTGACTATGGGCGAAAGGCGGGGTACACCCTGGACAAGTCGCCAGGTCATCACAGGGCTGACACATAGACACAGACAACCATTCACACTCACGTTCACACCTACAGTCAATTTAGAGTCACCAGTTAACCTAACCTGCATGTCTTTGGACTGTGGGGGAAACCGGAGCACCCGGAGGAAACCCACGCGGAGAACATGCAAACTCCGCACAGAAAGGCCCTCGCCGGCCCCGGGGCTCGAACCCAGGACCTTCTTGCTGTAAGGCGACAGCGCTAACCACTACACCACCGTGCCGCCAGTTCATAGGACTGCTTTACAAAATGCAATATGCTATGATTATAATATTGTCATAGAACATGTAAAACTTCTGTCAAAATTAACTAAGAACACAGTTCTTTGCTTGTGTTCTTAGTTGTATGGGTCCAAGCTGTACGGGTCCCTCACATCTCAGTTTGTAGTCCCTAAAATATAAGATAATAAAGAGTACAAGTTATGGTAAACATACAAGAGGGAAGATTTCCTTATATATTGTACATTATTTGTTCTTCCATTTTCCACGGGGAGCTGGGAGAGTATAAATGGTGGTGCATCTTCCACCAAGTAATTCACACTCATCTGAATGCTATTTCTGACTTGCTTCATGTTTCTGCTAGCAGACTCCACCCCAGACGGATTTCACTCCCCACCACGAAGACATAGCATTCCAGACCGACCACACCATGGCTCCTCCACCCTGCCCTGAACTCATCTCCGTGGACCAAGATTTGTACAGTACCGTTCAAAAGTTTGGGGTCACCCAAACAATTTTGTGTTTTCCATGAAAAGTCACACTTTGGGCGGCACGGTGGTGTAGTGGTTAGCGCTGTCGCCTCACAGCAAGAAGGTCCTGGGTTCGAGCCCCGGGGCCGGCGAGGGCCTTTCTGTGTGGAGTTTGCATGTTCTCCCCGTGTCCGCGTGGGTTTCCTCCGGGTGCTCCGGTTTCCCCCAAAGACATGCAGGTTAGGTTAACTGGTGACTCTAAATTGACCGTAGGTGTGAATGTGAGTGTGAATGGTTGTCTGTGTCTATGTGTCAGCCCTGTGATGACCTGGCGACTTGTCCAGGGTGTACCCTGCCTTTCGCCCGTAGTCAGCTGGGATAGGCTCCAGCTTGCCTGCGACCCTGTAGAAGGATAAAGCGGCTAGAGATAATGAGATGAGAAGTCACACTTTTATTTACCACCATAAGTTGTAAAATGAATAGAAAATAGAGTCAAGACATTTTTCTGGCCATTTTGAGCATTTAATCGACCCCACAAATGTGATGCTCCAGAAACTCAATCTGCTCAAAGGAAGGTCAGTTTTATAGCTTCTCTAAAGAGCTAAACTGTTTTCAGCTGTGCTAACATGATTGTACAAGGGTTTTCTAATCATCCATTAGCCTTCTGAGGCAATGAGCAAACACATTGTACCATTAGAACACTGGAGTGATAGTTGCTGGAAATGGGCCTCTATACACCTATGGAGATATTGCACCAAAAACCAGATATTTGCAGCTAGAATAGTCATTTACCACATTAGCAATGTATAGAGTGGATTTCTGATTAGTTTAAAGTGATCTTCATTGAAAAGAACAGTGCTTTTCTTTCAAAAATAAGGACATTTCAAAGTGACCCCAAACTTTTGAACGGTAGTGTACCCATTCCCCTTTCCCTGCACCCTTCTCCTCCACAATAAAAAAATAAAACAGCACTTTTTTTCACGCTCCTGTATCTGCTTCCAGGCACTTTTAAGTGCCACAGTTCATATATTGTTTATATAATGTTGCAGGTCTAGATTGAGCAATTCAGCAGGACATTACATTATACTGTTTATATAGTAGGAAAGTATGCTGAGGGAAAAATGAGCTCTGCTTCATTCTGTCTGGAATCATCATTGACTCCTCAGTATATTTTCTCTTTAATGCATTCAATCTCTACATTAGTCTGATATCTGTGTATATATAAAAAACACCTCCTGCATGTTACATGACTGTGGATTTTGGACTGTTGGCACAAACATGTTGTGGCAGCGGGGGCATGGTCAAGCGCCGGTCTGTGACAGGAGGGCGGAGTTGGGGAAGGTAAGTGGCAGAATCGCTACACCTGAGTGTAATTAACCTGTGTTTTGTGTGTGTTCTCACCAGTAAACCGCGCCCTATTTAAGGAGGGAGAGTGAGAGCGGAGGGGAGCTTGCCGAGAGGAGATTACGGAGTGTGTGTGTGTGGGAATCTCCGAGTGTTACTTGTTGAGTGCCCGACTGAAAAGTGCGGCAATAAAAGACGATATTTATCCTGATCTCTGTCCTGCCGTCTTCTGTGCTCCACCCACACGTACACCCGCTACAGTGGTGCTGAAACCCAGGAAGGTGGAGCACCTGTCCTGCAGCCCCATGGAATCCTCCCCGTTCGCGGACTTGGTCCACGCCCTCGCCACGGCTCAGCAGAGCCAGCACCAGGCACTCGTAACGCTCCGGAAGGAGCAGGAGCGACGCTTCGAAGCCCTGGTGCTGGCTCAACAGGAAGACCGAGAGGCGTTCCGGTGCCTCCTCGCGTCGGCGGGGTCCACCAGCGCCCCGGCCACGGACCCATCTCCCCTCACCTTGACCAAGATGGGCCTGCAGGACGACCCCGAGGCTTTCATCGCGTTGTTCGAGCAGGTCGCCGAAGCCTCGGGGTGGCCGATGGAGCAGCGTGCGGCGCGCCTCCTCCCCCTCCTGACGGGAGAGGCGCAGTTAGCCGCACTACAGCTCCCTGCCGACCACCGGCTGGCCTACGCCGACCTTCGCCGGGCTGTCCTCCAGCGCGTGGGGCGCACGCCGGAGCAGCAGCGCCAGCGCTTCTGCGTGCTGCGGATGGAGGAAGTCGTCAGCCCGTTCGCGTTCGGCCAGCAGCTCCGGGACGCCTGCTGGCGGTGGCTGAGGGCCAAAGATCGCGACGCCGAGGGAATCATCGACCAGGTGGCGCTGGAACAGTTCATCGCCCGCCTACCCGCCGGAACCGCGGAGTGGGTCCAGTGCCACCGCCCGGCGTCGCTGGATCAGGCCGTAGGACTGGCGGAGGATCATCTGGCGGCTGTCCCGGTGGCAGGACAACGGATGACATCGTCTTCTCTCTCTTCTTCTCTCTCTCTCTCTCTCTTCCCCCTCCTCCCGTGTCCCGTCCTCACCCCATTCCCCCACCACGGAGGCGGGGGCCGGCTCCACCCCAGCCGGCCCGCCGCACCCGTGGTGCCCTCCTGTTTCTCCCTTCTGTGTCTGTCTCTCCCCCCCCTCAGGTGAGTGACCCTCAAAACACAGCTGCAGAGGGGAGGCCCGGGCCGGTTTGCTGGCGCTGCAGGGAACCGGGCCACCTGCAGCAACAGTGTGCAGTGATGGAGGTGGGGGCGGTGGTGCGGATCCCCGACGCGCCAGAGGCTGCCCTCGATCAGGCCGGAGCGTATCGCATACCGGTAAGTGTACAAGGGGCGACATATCAGGCATTGGTGGATTCGGGTTGCAATCAGACCTCGATCCGCCAAAGCCTGGTGCAAGACGAGGCATTGGGGGGAGCACAAGGGGTGAAAGTGTTGTGTGTGCACGGGGATATTCACAGCTACCCGTTGGTGTCGGTCCACATACATTTCAGAGGGGAAAAAACGATAGTGAAGGCGGCGGTTAATCCACGCTTTACCCACTCTTTGATCTTGGGGACTGATTGGCCGGGATTTCGGGGGTTGATGGCACGCCTAGTAAAGAGTGGGTCCTGCCAGTTGTCAGGGGAGGGTCCCGGTGTCGCTGTGGCTGGAGCTGCGGTCGCAGAGCCGTCTACGTCATCTCCGCGACAGAGTGAGGAGCCCCCAGCCCCTCCTCTTTCTATTGGGGAATCCCTCGCGGATTTCCCACTGGAACAATCACGAGACGAGACTCTGCGACACGCGTTTGACCAAGTGAGAGTAATCGATGGTCAAACGCTCCAGCCAAACGCCACCCCGTCCTTCCCCTATTTTTCCATTTTGAAGGATAGGTTATACCGAGTGACGCAGGACACTCAGACGAAGGAGCGAGTCACCCAGTTGTTAATTCCAAAGAGCCGCCGGGAATTGATATTCCAGGCGGCTCACTTTAATCCCATGGCGGGACACCTCGGGCAGGATAAGACACTTGCCCGGATAATGGCCCGATTCTATTGGCCGGGGATTCGCGGCGACGTCCGTAAGTGGTGTACGGCGTGCCGCGAATGCCAATTAGTAAATCCAGCGGCCATTCCAAAAGCGCCCTTGCGCCCCCTACCATTAATCGAGACCCCGTTTGAAAGAATTGGGATGGATCTCGTCGGGCCATTAGATCGGTCAACACGAGGGTACCGCTTTATATTGGTTCTGGTGGACTATGCAACGCGATACCCGGAAGCGGTGCCTCTCCGCAATATCTCTGCACGTAGTATTGCAGAGGCCCTCTTCCACATCATCTCCCGGGTTGGAATCCCGAGATTCTGACTGACCAAGGCACCTCGTTTATGTCACGAACACTGAGCGAACTGTATGGGCTACTGGGTATTAAGCCGATCCACACCAGCGTGTATCACCCACAGACGGACGGTTTAGTTGAACGGTTCAATCGCACCCTCAAGAATATTATCAAAAAATTTGTAAGTGAGGACGCACGTAACTGGGATAAGTGGCTCGAACCCTTGTTATTTGCAGTGCGAGAGGTCCCCCAAGCCTCCACGGGGTTCTCCCCGTTTGAATTATTGTATGGGCGTAAGCCGCACGGCATCTTAGATGTACTGCGGGAAAATTGGGAGGAGGGACCTTCACAGAGCAAAAACGAAATTCAGTACGTTATGGATCTGCGCGCAAAACTCCACACGCTCACCCACCTAACTCAGGAGAATTTGCGGCAGGCCCAGGAACGGCAAACCCGCCTGTACAACAAGGGCACGCGCCTTAGAGAGTTCACTCCGGGAGATAAGGTACTCGTCCTGTTGCCCACGTCGAGCTCCAAATTAATCGCCAAGTGGCAAGGGCCCTTTGAGGTCACACGGCGAGTCGGGGACGTCGACTATGAGGTTAGGCGAACAGACAGGGAGGGGGCGCTACAGATCTACCACCTCAATCTGCTGAAACTCTGGAACGAGGAGGTCCCCGTGGCGTTGGTGTTGGTAGTTCCAGAGAAGGCGGAGCTGGGGCCGGAGGTCCAAAAAGGGTCATTGGCATCTCGCACCTCTCCGGTCCCCTGTGGAGACCACCTCTCCCCGACCCAACTCACGGAGGTCGCCCAGTTGCAGGCCGAGTTTTCGGATGTGTTCTCGCCCCTGCCCGGTCGCACCAACCTCATAGAACACCACAAAGAGACGCCCCCGGGGGTGGTAGTGCGTAGCCGTCCTTATAGATTACCCGAACACAAAAAAAGGTGGTTCGGGAAGAACTTCAGGCCATGCTCGAAATGGGCATCGTCGAGGAGTCCCACAGTGACTGGAGCAGCCCGGTGGTCTTGGTTCCCAAGGCCAACGGCTCGGTCTGGTTCTGTGTGGACTATAGAAAAGTCAACGCGGTGTCTAAATTCGACGCGTACCCAATGCCTCGTATTGATGAGCTGCTCGATCGACTAGGCACGGCTCGCTTTTACTCGACACTGGATTTGACGAAGGGATATTGGCAGATCCCCTTGACTCCATTATCCCGGGAAAAAACGGCCTTCTCCACACCGTTCGGCTTACACCAGTTCGTCACACTTCCGTTTGGGCTGTTTGGGGCGCCCGCTACATTTCAGCGGCTGATGGACCGGGTCCTCCGGCCCCACGCCACCTATGCGGCCGCTTACTTAGATGACATCATCATTTATAGTAATGACTGGCAGCGGCACCTGCAACACCTGAGGGCCGTCCTTAGGTCGCTGAGGCGGGCGGGGCTCACTGCCAACCCAAAGAAGTGTGCGATTGGGCGGGTGGAAGTACGGTATCTGGGCTTCCACTTGGATAACGGGCAGGTGCGTCCCCAAATTAATAAGACAGCAGTGATTGCGGCCTGCCCGAGGCCCAAGACCAAAAAGGGGGTGAGACAGTTCCTGGGGCTGGCTGGCTATTATCGTAGGTTTATACCTAATTATTCGGACGTCACCAGCCCGCTGACTGACCTCACTAAAAAGGGGGTGCCAGATCCGGTCCAGTGGACGGAGCAGTGCCAGCGGGCTTTCTCTGAGGTAAAGGCTGCACTGTGTGGGGGGCCACTTTTGCACTCCCCTGACTTCTCTCTCCCTTTTTTGTTACAGACGGATGCGTCGGACAGAGGGCTGGGGGCCGTTTTGTCCCAGCAGGTGGGGGGAGAGGACCGCCCAGTATTATACATCAGCCGAAAGCTGTCAGTGCGTGAGGGGCGCTACAGCACAATCGAGAAGGAGTGCCTGGCGATCAAGTGGGCAGTCCTCGCCCTCCGTTACTACCTGCTGGGGCGCTCTTTCACCCTCTGTTCGGACCACGCGCCCCTCCAGTGGCTCCACCGCATGAAGGATGCCAACGCGCGGATCACCCGTTGGTATCTGGCGCTCCAACCTTTCAACTCAAAGGTGGTCCACAGGCTGGGGGCGCAGGTGGTCGTGGCAGACTTCCTCTCCTATCGGGGGGGAGTCGGCTGCGGGCCGGACGGGCGCCCGGCCTGAGTCGGGCGGTGGGGGTATGTGGCAGCGGGGGTGTTCTGTCCCTTGCAGTTTTAGTTACTTAGATTTAGGTTAAAGGCATTTTGGTGCCATCTAGTGGCCCTTTTTTGGCTGTGCAGCAATAATAATTCATAGCATTTGTTTGTGTAACCATGGTGACCGGACCGACCATATTCACGGGACCTTTCCTACTGATGTTGTGCTCTGATTTACCATCTGTTGTCATCTTTTAAGTTTACGCTCTTAGAACGCATCGTCTGTAAGTACAAATACTAGGTACACTTTGAAGATTATGATTTTGATGATAGACCTCCATATTTTTTTCCTTGATTACTTGATATTATGTAAGATACATTCACCATGCTGTTCCATGAGAATTCTACCATGCCAAGCTAAGCCAACAAAGAGATGATTCAAGGACGTTCTTAGACTTTCACTTGTTTTATTGCATTCTCTTAAAACTTAATACTGAATACTTATTTTGTATGATTTCAGTTTTACTCATTGTTCATTAAAACTGGAGCTTGGAGGCTACTTCCTGACTTCGCGTTTTCATGAATGGAGTTAGGCTGACTGTTGAATTGGGTTAGACACACTCAAGGAGGGCAGTACAGTAAAAAGACGTCTCTCAAAGGGGTAAACAGCCTACAACAACAGAGGTATGTCAGACAAGCATTCTCAACGCTCTGGCTCTACAAGAGCATCCAAATCATCTCTGGCAGTAATAGCCCGTGCCAAGGCAGAAGCAGCTAAAGCCCGCGCAGCATATGCAGAGAAAATGGCTGAAATGAAAATAGATAAAGCAAAATTGGAAGCAAACCTAGAAGCTCTTACTCTCGAAAAAGAGGCTGCCGCTGCTGTGGCAGTGGCTGAAATGCTAGAAGCGGCAGGAGAATTTGCAAATGAGGAGTCCCCAGACCCCTTGATAAGCCAAGATCATCATGGTGACATAAGAGAGCTTCTCTCCTTAGAAAGTGCGGATGAGCGCACAAGAGACTATGTAAACTCGTTACCAGTACCAACACAGAACCCACAGCCTGTCAGTAATAGTCATCAGGCGCCTGCACCTTCAACACACATAGGAGCTTGACAGCCAACGCTCAACGCAGGTTACACCCCTAGTCCTAACTTGCCACAGCAGCCTATGCACTCTCACTCACACACACAAACTCCTAGTCCTGCAAAGCCTGTGACTATCGACAGAGAACAACCGCATTACAAAACAAAACCTGGCATCCCACAGGGAACTCCTACATTTCCCTACTCTCCCTACATGCCTGCACCGCCACGCCCACCTGATGATATGTTAAATATGGCTAGATATTTAGCACACAGGGAAATCATCAGCACAGGTCTAAAGCAATTTGATGATAATCCAGACACATACAGGGCTTGGAGGTCATCTTTCTTAAATGCCATCCATGACTTGGACCTGTCTGCCAGTGAAGAATTAGATCTGCTGACAAAATGGCTTGGTAAAGAATCCTCCAAGTACGTCAGAAGGCTTAGATCTGCCCACATAGGAAATCCTGCTGCGGCGTTGCAGATGGTCTGGACACGACTTAACGAAGTCTATTGCTCTCCAGAGGTTATTGAGCAGGCTCTTCTTGAGAAGTTAGACAGCTTTCCCAAAATTTCCAGTAGGGATCACAGCAAATTAAGAGAGTTAGGTGATCTTTTAATGGAACTGCTCTCTGCAAAGGAAGATGGGTACCTACCTGGGCTCACAGTGTTAGACACAGCCCGTGGCACTAACCCCATTGTAGAGAAACTGCCTTTCGGGCTACAAGAAAAGTGGATCTACCAAGGCTCTAAATTCAAAAGAGAGCATAATGTTACTTTTCCACCTTTCTCCTACTTCACTGAATTTGTCTGCCTTAATGCAAAAATAAGAAATGACCCAAGCTTTGCTCTAACCAGCACCAGTTTCAATCAGCATGACAGGCCAGCAGCAAAAATAAAGTACAAAACACCTGTGGCAGTAAATAAGACTGATGTAAAGTCCACTACTGATCACGAAGCTGACAGCAGCCAGAAACCCGACGTGGGTAAGCACTGCCCTATCCACAATAAGCCACACCCCCTTAAGAAATGTAGAGGCTTCAGACTGAAAACACTGGAGGAAAGAAAGGCCCTTTTAAAGGAGCAAGGCATATGCTTTAAGTGTTGTGCCTCAGACTCACATCTAGCAAAGCAGTGCAAAGCTGTTCTGAAGTGTGTGGAGTGTGATAGCGAGAATCATATCAGTGCTCTACACCCAGGCCCACCCCCCTGGTCAGCAAAGGCCGCCGAGCCAGCCGTACAGGACGGCGGGGAGGGAGATGAGCAACCGACCACCGCCAACACGTACTGCATGGAGGTTTGTGGAGAAGGCCGCGCTGGACGGTCATGCGCCAAGATCTGTCTTGTCAAAGTATATCCACACGGGAAACCTGAAATGGCAGCAAGAATGTATGCCATGCTCGATGATCAGAGCAACAGGTCATTGGCAAGGTCAGACTTCTTCGATCTCTTTGGTGTCTTCGACACTGAAGCTCCATACTCTTTGAAGACCTGCGCTGGTGTAGTGGAAACATGCGGCAGAAGAGCTGATGGCTTTTGCATAGCACCAGTTAACAGTGGAAACAGCTTCTCACTCCCCACTTTGATTGAATGCAATGAGATACCTGATAACAGAGCTGAAATACCTACGCCAAAAATGGCCCTGCAGCATCCACACTTAAGGTCCATTGCTTCACAGATTCCAGAGCTGGATCCAAATGCTCGTATCCTCCTGCTGTTAGGCAGAGATGTGCTCAGAGCACACAAAGTCAGACAACACATCAATGGGCCGAACGACGCACCGTTTGCCCAAAGGCTAGACCTGGGCTGGGTCTTGGTTGGCGAGATGTGCCTGGGAAATGCACATGAGCCGCAGGTCTACTGTGCAAAGACTAACGTGCTAGAAAATGGACGCCCCTCATTATTCACTCCATGCCCTGGCCACATACAAATCAAAGATATCTCTCACACACAGACAGGAAAAGCAAAAGAAAAAGCATTAGGAAGTCTGGTTTTTCACAAAACTAAGGACGACAACAAACTTGCTCTCTCAATAGAAGACAAGAAATTTCTGAGAATTATGGACGAACACATGTACAAAGATGAGGCCAACAGCTGGGTGGCACCTTGCCATTCAGGCATCCACGGCCACGCCTTCCCAACAATAAGGCCCAGGCTCTCAGTCGTCTCTCTTCTCTGCATCGCACTTTGGAGAGGAAACCGTTGATGAAGGAACAATTCATAGGCTTCATGGAGAAAATACTCAAAAACAACCATGCTGAGGTCGCGCCACTGCTTGAAGAGCATCAGGAATGTTGGTACCTTCCGACATTTGGAGTTTACCACCCCAAGAAGCCTGACCAAATCAGGATAGTTTTTGACTCCAGTGCACAACACCTCGGTGTTTCTCTGAACGATGTTCTGCTTACAGGGCCAGACTTGAATAACAGCCTGTTGGGTGTCTTGATCCGTTTCAGGAAGGAGCTAGTAGCCATAACAGCAGACATCCAACAGATGTTTCACTGCTTCTTGGTGAGAGACGACCACAGAGATTATCTCAGGTTCTTATGGCATCGTGACAATGACACCACAAAAGACATAATAGAGTACCGTATGAAAGTCCACGTCTTCGGCAACACGCCCTCTCCTGCCGTGGCGACGTATGGACTGAGACGGGCTGCGCAAGAGCACGAACAGGTATATGGCACTGCTGCCAGGCATTTCATAGAACGGAATTTCTATGTGGATGATGGGCTCGTCTCACTGCCCACAGAAGCCGAAGCCATTAGTCTTCTTCAGGAAGCACAGGCCCTGCTGTCGGAGTCCAACCTGAGGCTACACAAAATTGCCTCCAACAGCCCTAATGTCTTGAAGGCCTTCCCCAAAGAGGATCATGCTAAAGACATAAAGGACCTTGATTTTGAGGGAGACACACCACACACACAGCGGAGCCTTGGGCTTACATGGGAGATTACTACAGACACATTCAGCTTTCAGGTGTCAGACGACGACAGGCCATACACAAGACGTGGCGTACTGTCTACTGTGAACAGCCTATATGATCCCCTTGGCTTTGCTGCACCTGTGACCCTCTACGGACGACTTTTGCTCAGAGAACTTTCAGTGGACAGCATTGAATGGGACTCGCCTCTGCCTGAACACAAAAGGGCAGAGTGGGAGACATGGCGTCACTCACTAAAGGACCTAGAGAAACTCCACGTCCCTCGCGCCTATACACCGCAGTCCCTGTCAAAAGCAAAAAGAAAAGAGATCTGCATATTTTCAGATGCATCCACCAAAGCAATTGGTGCTGTGGCCTACCTCAAGACCATCAGTGAGGATGGGACCTGCCAGCTTGGATTTATCCTAGGAAAGGCCAAGTTAGCCCCTCAGGTAGACATTACAGTACCACGACTTGAATTGTGTGCCGCAGTTCTCGCTGTCGAGATGGCTGAACTCATTGTGGATGAGATTGACTTTGAGCCAGATGCCGTACACTTCTTCTGTGACAGTAAAGTTGTCCTAGGTTACATTTACAATGAAACTAAACGCTTTTATGTGTATGTGCACAACAGAGTGCAACGGATAAGACAATTCACCAGTCCAGAGCAGTGGCATTATGTGTCTACTGAGCATAACCCGGCAGACTACGCCTCAAGATCAGTGCCAGCATCGCGACTGACATGCACTTCCTGGTTGACAGGACCAGCCTTTCTGTGTAAGCAGACTGACTTAAGCACAGCATCTCCAGACACGTTTCAGCTGATTGACCCACACCATGATGTTGAGATCCGTCCCGAGGCAGCTACATATGCTACTTGAACAAGTCTGAAGCAGTTTAGGCCTGAACACTTTGAGAGATTCTCAAAATGGACCACGCTCCTTAGAGCTGTTGCATCTCTCATTCATGTTGCCCGTTCTTTCAAGTCCGCCTCTGCCGAGAAAGATGCAAAATGCAAAGGATGGCATCACTGTAGTCAGAGCCATACAGCTGAAGTGCTGTTGCAAGCAAACAAAACCATCATTCAGTCTGTGCAAGGTGCAGCTTATCCTGAGGAGATAAAAGCACTGTCTCAAGGTGGTGTGGTGTCTAAAAGCAGTCCACTCTCAAAGTTGAATCCTTTCTTGGATGAAGAAGGCACGCTGAGAGTTGGTGGCAGACTGGCCAATGCAGAGATGGGTAATGATGAGAAACGTCCGCTTATCTTACCTGGTGGCCATCACATCTCCCTACTTTTGATTCGCCATCATCATGAGAAGGTCAGTCACCAAGGGCGTCTCTTTACGGAGGGAGCCGTACATGCAGCAGGACTGTGGCTAGTAGGTGGGAAGAGGTGCATAAGCAGTGTACTACATAAGTGCATCACCTGCAAAAAGCTTCGTGGCAGCACAGAGAAGCAGAAGATGGCAGATCTGCCTAAAGAACGTCTCTGTGTTGCACCACCATTCAGCCATGTTGGATTTGATGTTTTCGGCCCTTGGAATGTGACTGCCCGCCGAACCAGAGGGGGACAGGCTCAGAGCAAACGATGGGCCGTGTTGTTCACCTGCATGGGGACCCGCGCTGTTCATATCGAAGTAATTGAATCTATGGACAGTTCAAGCTGTATAAATGCAATGAGGAGATTTTTTGCCATTCGGGGACCAGCAAAGACACTTCACTCCGACTGCGGCACTAATTTCATTGGTGCAAACAAAGAGCTAGGATTTACGATGCAAGAGACCAGTGTTCAAACGTACATCAGTCAAGAGGGCTGTATGTGGCATTTCAATCCCCCCCATGCCTCCCACATGGGAGGGGCTTGGGAGCGCATGATAGGAGTGGCCCGGAGAGTCTTGGACGCCATGCTCATGCACCCGGGGGCAGCCCTGACTCACGAGGTCCTGTGCACCTTGATGGCAGAAGTGTCCGCCATTATGAATGCGAGGCCGCTTGTCCCTATCCAAACTGACCCAGACCAACCATACCTCCTGACCCCTTCTATGTTACTCACTCAAAAGGGTGCCTTATTGGCACCACCTGGTGACTTTGCAGAGAAAAACCTCTACAAACGGCAGTGGATGCAAGTACAGAATATGGCCAACAGATTCTGGAACAGGTGGAGGGCAGAGTATCTCCAAACTCTGCAACCTCGAAGGAAGTGGCAAGATGAGCGGCGCAACATTCAAGTGGGTGATCTGGTCCTGCTACGAGATGCCCAAGCCGCGCGCAACACTTGGCCCATGGCAATCATCACAGCAGTTTTTCCTGGTCAAGATGACAGAGTCCGTAAAGTGGAGCTGAAACTGACAAAGGAAGGGACTGTTAAGAATTTTCTTCGTCCTGTGTCAGAGATCATCCTGCTGATGGAGAAAGAAGAATAAGCATATCCTTTTTTTTAAAGTCAAGTTGATAATGACATCTTACAGATGCCAGGCGGGGAGTGTTCTGTCCCTTGCAGTTTTAGTTACTTAGATTTAGGTTAAAGGCATTTTGGTGCCATCTAGTGGCCCTTTTTTGGCTGTGCAGCAATAATAATTCATAGCATTTGTTTGTGTAACCATGGTGACCGGACCGACCATATTCACGGGACCTTTCCTACTGATGTTGTGCTCTGATTTACCATCTGTTGTCATCTTTTAAGTTTACGCCCTTAGAACGCATCGTCTGTAAGTACAAATACTAGGTACACGTTGAAGATTATGATTTTGATGATAGACCTCCATATTTTTTTCCTTGATTACTTGATATTATGTAAGATACATTCACCATGCTGTTCCATGAGAATTCTACCATGCCAAGCTAAGCCAACAAAGAGATGATTCAAGGACATTCTTAGACTTTCACTTGTTTTATTGCATTCTCTTAAAACTTAATACTGAATACTTATTTTGTATGATTTCAGTTTTACTCATTGTTCATTAAAACTGGAGCTTGGAGGCTACTTCCTGACTTCGCGTTTTCATGAATGGAGTTAGGCTGACTGTTGAATTGGGTTAGACACACTCAAGGAGGGCAGTACAGGGGGCGTGGTCAAGCGCCGGTCTGTGACAGGAGGGCGGAGTTGGGGAAGGTAAGTGGCAGAATCGCTACACCTGAGTGTAATTAACCTGTGTTTTGTGTGTGTTCTCCCCAGTAAACCGCGCCCTATTTAAGGAGGGAGAGTGAGAGCGGAGGGGAGCTTGCCGAGAGGAGATTACGGAGTGTGTGTGTGTGGGAATCTCCGAGTGTTACTTGTTGAGTGCCCGACTGAAAAGTGCGGCAATAAAAGACGATATTTATCCTGATCTCTGTCCTGCCGTCTTCTGTGCTCCACCCACACGTTACACCCGCTACACATGTACTCAAGTCTGCACGTTTATTACACTACATCTAAACTATCAACAAAAAATGTGCTATGAATTCTGTCAGTTGGATCTTTCTAAATACTGATATAAAAATCTGTCAGTCCTTTCTCTACACTTTGTCCTGCTCTGTACTGTACTGTACTGTCTGCTCTGTACACGCCTGCATCTAATACTTTGGACAACATACCTTTGCTAGTAAAACTGCACTGAGTCCCTCCTTTAATATTTTATAAAGTTGGAGATACAGAGCAGGGCATCTGAGACCATTCCTCTTTGCACAATCTCTCCAGATCATCCAGGGTCCTCAGCCCTCTCTTGTGCTCTCTCCTCTTCAGCTCAGCCCGCAGGGTTTCAATGGGGTTCAGCTCAGGGGACTGAGATGGCCATGGCAGAAGCTTGATTCTGTGCTCAGCAAACCATTTTAGTGTTGATTTGGACATATGCTTTGGATCATTGTTCTGCTGGAAGATCCAGTGACGACCCAGTTTTAGTTTCCTGGCAGAGGCAGCCAGATTCTGATTTAAAATGTCCTGGTATTTCACGGACCCCATGATGCCATGGACCCTAACATGGTTTCCAGGGCATTTGGAGGAAAAACAGCCCAAAAACATCACAGAATCTCCACAATATTTTACGGTTGGGATCGGGTTCTTTTCATTATAGTCATCCTTCTTTTTACACGAAACCCACCCCGAGTGGGTTTTTTTTAATGCCAAAAAGCTCCATTTCTTGTTACATTAGACCACAGAACACGGTTCCAGTCAAAGTTGTAGCATTTTGCAAACTTCAGGTGCTTACATTTGTGGTTAACTGACAGAAAAGGCTTTTTTTCTGGCATACTTTCCAAATAATCTGTTGGCATGGAGGCGGAGTCTGATGGTGGTTTTGGAGGCTTGGAAACCCTAAGATTGTACTTTTTCTTGTAATTCACCAACAGTGATCCTTGGGGATTTTTTCCCCTTCTCTTACCCTCCTCCTCACTGTACATAGGGGCAAATAAACTTGGGTCCTTTTCCAGGCAAGTTTGTAACAGTTGGTGTCCACTTTTTTATTATTGCCCCAACAGTAAAAATGGACATTTTCAGGTGAGTAGCTTTTTTTTTTTAATAAACATTCCCTGACTTATGAAGGTCATCACACTTCTCCCTCATTTGGTTTGTGTGTTCTCTTATCTTTCCCATGTTGCTGGATGACTAAGGGTCTCTGTGTCACCTCATATTTGTTCCTCAGTTAATCAGGAAGTCATGGATTACAGCTTGAAAGTTCCTACACACGCCAATCAACTCAAAAATGTACAATTTAAATGGGAAACGCATGTTTCAGTTACACTGTGTCCATGATCGTTGCCAATAATTGTGGAGGGTACTGTGTGTGTGTGTGTGTGTGTGTAGGGGCACCGCCAGAAATTTTGGGCCCCATGAAAGATTAGAATTTTGGGCCCCCCAACTTTCAACAAAAGCAGCAATCCCTAAAGCATTTATGGGTTGTATTGCTGCTTACCTCCTTCTCCAAAGGGGGGTTCAGTGGTTTGGTAGGGCGGAGGTCCCCCTGAGGCTGAATCTGTGCATATTTAGGGCACCCCATTAGTTATGAAACTGGTTATTAGCACTAGTTATTAGCACCAGCATAATGTAATATTTCATCTTGTTTATCACACCAGTCAGTTCAGTTATTAAAATGGAAAAAATGTCACTGTACAAACTGTAAAAGTGTTCTCTTGATAGGCTAATCCAACCACGTTCATACTGTTCATTTACCATTCGCTAATATTTTGAACACACATGTGAGCGATAGCTACCTTTCTTTGGGAAAAACTGAGTGACCAGTTGCCTGCCTCTCCGGTTCCTCTCAGCTTTCAGCTGCCTTTCTTTACGTTTTTGACAGCCACTCTTCATATTTAGCGATCATAGACTGTACGCACTCCACTGCTGGCTGGCTGGCTGCTGCACCGCGACACAGCAGCAAGTAGCGTTGCACTGATCAGCACACAGATTTAACGCATCGCGCTTCTACCAGAACTGGACCGTACCATTTCGCAAAAGGGGGAGGGTTAAATGACAATATGTTGAAGAACTCAAGAAATAGACAACCTTGTTCAATTAGCTCATTTTACCGGATGGAATATTGCATTGTTGTTATTTCAAAAGTCTTATTAAAATCATATTATCAGCCCCTTAAAGGGCCCCATGGCAGTGCTGGGCCCCTAGAATTGTTCTAACCTTTCCCCCCCTGGCGGCGCCCATGTGTGTGTGTGTGTGTGTTTATATTTCATTTTATTTTATTTCAAATTCCACAAAACACTGAGGTATTATCAAATGTGAGATATATGCATGGAAAGCATTAAAAATTCTTGGGGTTTAAAAATTTCTTGCAGCTGTAAATGTAAAATTAGTTTTTTCAGATCCATGTGGCAGAAGCTACAGAGACGGCCTGCTTGTTGGGAGTCTGCTCGTTTCCTCTTTTTCTCCATCTCCTCCTCTAGCTGTTTCTTGGTGGAATCCAGCTCCTGCTGGAAGAATTCTGTCCCCACAGATTCTTCAAAGGGCAGTGTTAAAGAGTCCCTTAGCAACGTAACTTTGATACACCTTCTTTGAGCAATAGAAACAGTGCACAGACCCTTGCTGATATAAAAAAGTGGATGGAGGACCCATCAGTCTCATATTGAGACTTGGGCTGTCTACAGGCAAGACAAGTTTTGTCTCCCTTCTGTTCTGCTGCTGGTGGTGCAGCAACTGGTTACACACAGACACAGATAAATAAATAGGGGTGACTTCAGTTACAAAGTAGAGCTAGTCATCATCGATTCTGACCTTTGGTCAGTGTAATAACAGAGTACTTACAGCTCTGTATTTGTAGCTTAGAGGGTGAGATGCGCAACACTGCCCTCTTCAGTTCTTCATCCTCATCCATCACTGTGGTACAGACAAGAATTAGAGTGTCTCATTATCTCATCTCATTATTTCTAGCCGCTTTATCCTTCTACAGGGTCGCACAAAAAGAATTAGTTTGCCCTGTTTGGAATGACTTAAAAGCATTTGTCACATGTATATTTGAGGCAGCACGGTGGTGTAGTGGTTAGCACTGCTGCCTCACAGCAAGAAGGTTCTGGGTTCGAGCCCAGCAGCTGATGGGGGCCTTTCTGTGTGGAGTTTGCATGTTCTCCCCATGTCTGCATGGGTTTGCTCCGGGTGCTCCATTTTCCCCGACAGTCCAAATACATGCAGGTTAGCCTAATTGGTGACTCTAAATTGACCGTAGATGTGAGTGTGAATGGTTGTTTGTGTCTATGAGTCAGCCCTGTGATGACCTGGCAACTTGTCCAGGGTGTACCCTGCCTTTCGCCCGTAGTCAGCTGGGATAGGCTCCAGCTTGCCCGCGACCCTGCACAGGATAAATGGCTACAGATAATGGATGGATGTATATGAGGAAAATTTAAAACACTGTTTCTAAATCATACATACACTCACTGGCCACTTTAATAGGAACTTGTTCTTGATTCCTTGAATTATTCTTGATTCCTGTGCTTGGCTGCAGGAGTGGAACCCAATGTGCTCCTCTGCTGAGATGCTTTTCTGCTCACCATGGTTGCAAAGAGTGATTATATGAGTTGCTATATCCTTCCTGGCAGTTCAAACCAATCTGGTCATTTTCCTCTGACCTCTCTTATCAACAAGGTGTTTCCACCCACAGAACTGTCATTTGCTCGATGTTTTTTTTTTTTTTTTGGCACCATTCTGTCTAAACTAGAGATTGTTGTGTGTGAAAACCCCAGGAGATCAGCAGTTTCTGATATATTCAAACCAGTCTATCTGGCACCAAAGCCCATGCCACAGTGAAAGTCACAGAGATCACAATTTTTCCCATTCTGATGTTTGAAGTGAACATTAACTGAAGATCTTGATTTTTATCTACATGATTTTATGCATTATTTGGCTGTCAAAGGATTGGCTGATTAGATAACTGCATAAAACAGCAGGTGGATGCATGTTCCTAATAAGTGGCCAGTTAGCGTATCAAAAAATATGAACAAAATCACTTACTTATACATTTAGCCAGGGCCCTTGAGGCATGTTCAGCAGGTATGGATGTAGAAGCAGTGGTAGATTGCTGCCTCTTCTGCCGGTACTGCTGCAGCTTGTACATACGTGTCCCTGGGATGCAGCTCAGTCTACCTCCATCCTGTCTGAGGTATTCCCTCCTCTCTGACCAACCACAGCCAGAGCCTGCTGCCACAAAATGACCTGCCTCATGGGCGCAGACTTGTCCTGCAGAGTGGGATCATCCTCAACCCATCTCTCTGGCTTCTTCACACAGCTCCTGGAGGAGAAATCTGAATGGTCCCTTGCAAAACACAACACAGATTTTCCCTGGGAAGAACACTAGTTTCTTCTGCATCTTGACCTCAAAGAAAAATATAATTTTAGGATTATTTTAAGATACTTTAACAAGATGCTTGTGAAACAAATACTGGTATTTCAGGTATTTATCACAATACATTTAATAACCTGACTCAAAAAGAATTGGCTTGTTAAAAATCTTGCTGCTGCTGTTCTCAAATTTCTGAACTTCAGTCAAATAGTTCAAAAGGCCAAGGAGACAACAGTTTTTTCACATCTCTTTGATCCTTATCTACTTTGCGACTTTGCGAGCCTGTGGACTGTGTGTGTGTGTGTGTGTGTGTGTGTGAGTGAGAGAGAGAGAGAGAGAGAGAGAGAGAGAGAAGGGGTGAGAAGGGTGAAAGGAGCAGGTGAAATGGAAAAATACAGTGTGTGTGTGTGTGTGTGTGTGAGAGAGAGAGAGAGAGAGAAAGAGAAGGGGTGAGAAGGGTGAAAGGAGCAGGTGAAATGGAAAAATACAGTGTGTGTGTGTGTGTGTGTAAGCAGGGGGGTTGTGGGTAGGAGAAGTGTTCCATAGATCAAAGAGTGGGAAAAATATTCATGTGATTAATACTGTAGTCAGACTTCAAGTGACTTTCTGAAAGCCTACTCTGGTACTAATATAGTCCTGAGGAAAACTTATGTTTCCCAGACATCAAAAAAATGTTTGTCATAATAATAATAATAATAATAATAATTAGCTATTGATGATATCAGTAGCTTAGTAGTAAAGCTCTTCTGTCAGACCATCAACTGTACAGATTCAGACAGACCCTGATCAACACACCATTTAAGTCAGATCTGTGACAGATATAAATTATTTCACGTCACTGGTTTTCATGCTTTCACATATCTCATCTCATCTCATCTCATTATCTCTAGCCGCTTTATCCTTCTACAGGGTCGCAGGCAAGCTGGAGCCTATCCCAGCTGACTACGGGCGAAAGGTGGGGTACACCCTGGACAAGTCGCCAGGTCATCACAGGGCTGACACATAGACACAGACAACCATTCACACTCACATTCACACCTACGCTCAATTTAGAGTCACCAGTTAACCTAACCTGCATGTCTTTGGACTGTGGGGGAAACCGGAGCACCCGGAGGAAACCCATGCGGACACGGGGAGAACATGCAAACTCCACACAGAAAGGCCCTCGCCGGCCACAGGGCTCGAACCCAGGACCTTCTTACTGTGAGGCGACAGTGCTAACCACTACACCACCGTGCCGCCCCTGTGGTGAAATTATTTTTAAAATATATTTTAATATATATAAAAAATGAGCATATTTATTCAATATTTAGCATATCATTTCACCACAAATTGCTACTATCTCTTACCAAGCAAGCGATGCACGCCAATTGACATTAGTGTCAGTACCATGCTGACAAAATATTTACAATACCTCATCCCCTGGTGGACTCCATCCCGGGCAAGGTCTCATCCCATCTCATTATCTCTAGCCGCTTTATCCTGTTCTACAGGGTCGCAGGCAAGCTGGAGCCTATCCCAGCTGACTACGGGCAAAAGGCGGGGTACACCCTGGACAAGTCACCAGGTCATCACAGGGCTGACACATAGACACAGACAACCATTCACACTCACATTCACACCTACGCTCAATTTAGAGTCACCAGTTAACCTAACCTGCATGTCTTTGGACTGTGGGGGAAACCGGAGCACCCGGAGGAAACCCACGCGGACACGGGGAGAACATGCAAACTCCGCACAGAAAGGCCCTCGCCGGCCATAGGGCTCGAACCCGGACCTTCTTGCTGTGAGGCGACAGTGCTAACCACTACACCACCGTGCCACCCCTGTGGTGAAATAATTTTTTTAAATATATTTTAATATATATAAAAAATGAGCATATTTATTCAATATTTAGCACATCATTTCACCACAAATTGCTACTATCTCTTAGCAAGCAAGCGATGTACGCCAATTGACATTAGTGTCAGTACCATGCTGACAAAATATTTACAATACCTCGCCCCCTGGTGGACTCCATCTCGGGCAAGGTAAGTAGTCAAATTGCTGTAGGCTAAACAGTCAAATTTTTGGTCACTCACTCTTATCATTTGCTTATGCAGGCAACAGTGACTGCAATGTCAAAGTACGCCGTGAAGACTCCTATATAATAAGATATTTTTAACCCTCAACTGATTAAAAAAATCTGGAAGGTTTGTTAAAGTTATGCTATTTTAATTGGTGATAAAGCTCATAAGGTTATTACAATTTAACCCTTTGATGCCAGGCCCTTTAAATATCGTTCCTCCAGGAATGATGACATAATAGTTGCTATGACAAAATAGAAATACCTTGAAAACAACAAAAAAAATGCCTTACAATACTTATCCACATTCACTGGATATGAGCAACTGGATATGACCAAGTTCTGATTGGCTATCAGCTCATATACTGTGAGTAGAGAAAAACAAAATGGCGGAGCGTGTTACTGAACCAACCGAGGATGAAATAAAAACTCTACTCGAAAACAAATCCCCTAAAAATACAAAAATATGGAATGAAAGTATTTGATGGAAAGAGCATCTCATCTCATTATCTCTAGCCGCTTTATCCTGTTCTACAGGGTCGCAGGCAAGCTGGAGCCTATCCCAGCTGACTACGGGCGAAAGGCGGGGTACACCCTGGACAAGTCGCCAGGTCATCACAGGGCTGACACACAGACACAGACAACCATTCACACTCACGGTCAATTTAGAGTCACCAGTTAACCTAACCTGCATGTCTTTGGACTGTGGGGGAAACCGGAGCACCCGGAGGAAACCCACGCGGACACGGGGAGAACATGCAAACTCCACACAGAAAGGCCCTCGCCGGCCCCGGGGCTCGAACCCAGGACCTTCTTGCTGTGAGGCGACAGCGCTAACCACTACACCACCGTGCCGCCCTGGAAAGAGCATATCTTTTTTTATTTTTCAAGAATTATTATTATTATAGCATTTTTAACAAAAGTGCTCCTGTCACTTCACCGGTTTATTTACATTCTAAGCAGAAATTATTTTGTTGGGTGTTTTGTATAAAGTTTTTATTTATTGAATTTGCAAAAAATAAAAATGCTCCGTTTCTCAAAATCCAGTGAATGTGGATAGAATAAAAGTTATTCCACTCAATCTCATCGTACATGGGTTATAGCCAATTCAGTGCTATGCACCTCGTTGGCTATCAGTTCATGTACGACTCAATTTCGTGGAATAACTGTTAATTGTACCATAGCTAATCAGATTCTGGTAAGAATGAATCCTTTCTTTTGATTGGTTGCCTTTTACTGTCTTGTATTTGTAAGTAATGCAACTAGCTTAGGTTTAGGTTAACATGGGGCAGCCTTGGGCTGAAGTGCCCTTGAGCAAGGCACCTAACCCCCAACTGCTCCCTTGAGCAAGGCACCTAACCCCCAACTGCTCCCTTGGTGCTGTAGCATACAGTAGTTGCTCACTGCTCTGGGTATGTGTGTGTGCTCATTGCTCACTTATGTATGCATGTGCGTGTTCACTGCTTCAGATGGGTTAAATGCAGAGAGGAATTTAACTGTGCTTAAGTGTACGTGTGATAAAATAAAGTTGTTCTTCTACCTCAGTCAGATTCAAAAATACACTACCATTCAAAAGTTTTGGGTCACTTTGAAATGTCCTTATTTTTGAAAGAAAAGCACTGTTCTTTTCAATGAAGATCACTTTAAACTAATCAGAAATCCACTCTATACATTGCTAATGTGGTTAATGACTATTCTAGCTGCAAATGTCTGGTTTTTGGTGCAATATCTACGAGCACTTGCATGTGACGTCACAGCCGATCCAGATTGTGACAGACGCCATCTTGTCGGTCAAACGCCATATTTCCGCCTTCTACTTCTGCTTCTACTTCTACCTTTTCTTCTGGAAAACCCTACTATATACAATTCTACTACAATGGCTGCAGCTACAAGCTCTCCCTACCTGTGCACGTTTTTTATGTTTATTGTGTGTATTTTTGCGTGTTGTTCATCTGTACCGGACTTCAATATCCACTACAACCGTATGGACTTACTGGACATTGGTTTCCAGCAGAAAATGACGGTTTGTAGCGATTTCCATTGCATGCACAACATTCCGGACGAGATAGCAAGACCAGCGGGGTCTCCGTGGATTGTTATCGGAAGCAAAGCGAAGGAGGCGGCGTCGGGAATGGAAGCAAACGTGAGGCTGCAGGCAGAGCCGGCCTGTTGACTAAGCTCAGAAAACAGCCACTCAAATCTCCACTGCTAAGCCTCTACCTCTCCAACGCGAGATCCATGGTAAACAAGACGGACGATTTGGAATTACAGCTGGAATTACCTTTTTCTATTCTATAATCGGCTGGTCAGTGCGAACTACTTAAGTGACTTACCCGTCCAATGAGGATTATTTTCTTGTTTACAAGATGCCACGGGCGGCACGGTGGTGTAGTGGTTAGCGCTGTCGCCTCACAGCAAGAAGGTCCTGGGTTCGAGCCCCAGGGCCGGCGAGGGCCTTTCTGTGCGGAGTTTGCATGTTCTCCCCGTGTCCGCGTGGGTTTCCTCCGGGTGCTCCGGTTTCCCCCACAGTCCAAAGACATGCAGGTTAGGTTAACTGGTGACTCTAAATTGACCGTAGGTGTGAGTGTGAATGGTTGTCTGTGTCTATGCGTCAGCCCTGTGATGACCTGGCGACTTGTCCAGGGTGTACCCTGCCTTTCGCCCGTAGTCAGCTGGGATAGGCTCCAGCTTGCCTGCGACCCTGTAGAAGGATAAAGCGGCTAGAGATAATGAGATGAGAACGTCTGGGTATTCCACCGCTGGCAGTTCAATATCCTCTGACACGGTCGTGAAAACTACGTCCGGTAAGCCATAAGGGTCACTAATCTGTAGATCGTTTATTTTAGACATATATCCAGTTATCTGTTCATTAGAAAAATGAGCCGTGTAGTCCGTCAGTTGAAATTGATCCATTCTGTACACGAGTGCAGCAGTATTCAGCGGTGTTTTTACCGACAAGATGGCGGCTGTGTACTTTCCGGTCACGTGACTGCAAGATCTCTATTGAGGCCCATTTCCAGCAACTATCACTCCAGTGTTCTAATGGTACAATGTGTTTGCTCATTGCCTCAGAAGGCTAATGGATGATTAGAAAACCCTTGTAGAATCATGTTAGCACAGCTGAAAACAGTTGAGCTCTTTAGAGAAGCTATAAAACTGACCTTCCTTTGAGCAGATTGAGTTTCTGGAGCATCACATTTGTGGGGTCGATTAAATGCTCAAAATGGCCAGAAAAATGTCTTGACTATATTTTCTATTCATTTTACAACTTATGGTGGGAAATAAAAGTGTGACTTTTCATGGAAAACACAAAATTGTCTGGGTGACCCCAAACTTTTGAACGGTAGTGTAGATAGTGAAACTGATGGTCGTTCAAGCAGAAAAGAGTTCGATTTGGACCAAGGTATTATTCATAAATAAGTGTCTATAAATACTACCAAACATAGTGCAGTTGTTTAGCTTATTTATTAAGCTTTAAAATGGTATACAGCATGATGGCGATCCTGAAGTCCAACCTAAAGCTATTTTTGTTTGAATAGGCATTGGTGAAAATAGGGGAATTTGGGGCAGGCAGCAAAGGGTTAAATTACACGTAAGACATATATATCAGAAGTATCTTCCACCAGTGTTGTGCAAGTTCACACTTTTTTTGAACTAGTTCAAGTTCAGTTCAAACATGTTAAAAGTGAACTGGTCACGTTCATAGTTCACAGTTTTAATTCTGAACTAGTTCAAAGTTCAGTTCATTTTACTTTTAGGCGGGATATGAAAATAAAGACTAAAATCATATGCTACATTCTAGCTCAAAACTACTCACATATTATAGATATTATATTCTATCACACAAAATGGAAGTTATTGTACATACAGTACTATATATGGAAAAAGGACAAAATATTTTGATTTCTTCACTGACTCAACCACTGCACCAAAACGTTACACGTGACTTCAAACAAATGCTTTCAGTTTCAACTACAGTAACTTCTAATAAACTAGTCTGATGAACGAGGATTTCTCAACTTTGCTTAGTGGTTGTAAATCTTCCACAATGTAGTCAATAATCAGTTTATCTACCTGCTGCTGGGAGACAGTGGTACTCTTGAAGGCTGCAGGCAGTGTGACTTGGATTTTGGGATTTTGGCAGGGGATCTTCTTGCCCTTTCCCTTCTGATCCTCGAGGACTTGCATATATGCTTTGAAACTGGACAGATGCTTCAACTCAATGTGTTGTTTCAAATTTGAGAACGACGTTGTCGATGTTCTTACTTGTTTTTTTCAGGAAAGGTGGACAGAGCTTACACAGAAAGGTAAGGTTTTTACCGTCTGAGTCTTTGTGTGAAATTGTGTAAAATTGCTGTAAATAACCATGAGGAGAATCCGTCTCATCTGTGTTCTCCGTGCCGCTACTTGAACTTTCACTGGCCATGTTGCTGTGAGTGTGCGCCGGCTGTGGTGTGAGCGCTGTCTGCTGCCTGTAGCTAGGGAATGCTGGGTTACGCCTACTCTGCTCTGCTGCATCATGGGTAACGTAGTATGGAGCCAAATCATAGAGCCATCCACTATCTCCGGCTTCACACTACGTTATCCATGACGCATTGCACACACGCGGCACCTCAGGGCAGTGAGTGACAACAACATCAGACTGACAGTGAAGTAGTAGAACGTAAAATATCTTGCAAGTAGACGTGCCACTCGATTCATCAGGTTTCATGTTTCATTCATCTTCATGTTTGTCGTTCATGTCGCATAATTTGAACGAATTCACGTTCAAGTTCTTTCATTACAAAGTTGTTGCGTTCAGTTCAAAGTTCATGGAAAAACGAGCGTGTTCAATGAACGCGTTCTTTTGAACGCGTTCATGCACAACACTATCTTCCACATCATCTGTTGAAGGCAGAATCCTAGACGTACTGTAGCTAAATGCATAATGCAGGCGGTGTGCTGTACCTGTAAGTCCACTTCCTCGAGTGCTCAACTGGTTGCTGTTGTTGTTGCTCTCCTTTACTGTCTGACTTTGTCTCTGTCTGTCTCACTGTCTCACTGTCATCCAGCATCTCCCTCACCTCTCTCTCTTCTCTTCTTTGGCTTCTTACTACAGTGACCGAAATAGGAAGTTATCTTTCTCTTTATTTGCCTGACAGGTACAAAATCAAAATATAGAGGACTTTCACTGACGTCACAGATTTCTGTTTATCACACGGCGCCCACCATATTGCCGGGTAAACAAAGAAACATTGCCACCACAATTAATAAATAAAAAAGAAGGACTGCAGTCAGTACAATCTCTCTGAAATTATTAATAAAATTAGATTATACCAGCAGATCATGTTGCATCCAAAAGCTTAATGTTAACACTATGGGACGTACTAGAAAAGTTATCCCTTTGCCTTACTTATCCGATTAGCATTTTGCTGAGGGAAGCCATGGCTTAATGGTTTGAGAAGCAGCTCTGGGGCCAAAAGGCTGCAGGTTCAATTCCCTCGACCAGCAGGAATGATTAGAGTGCCCTTGAGCTAAACATGTAACCCCACACTGCTCTAGGTATGTTGCTCTGGATAAGAGTGTCTGCCAGTAATATGATGGATGCCAACTTGTACATTCGAGCCCCATCTCAATGAATGCATGGAAAAAGCAATTCTACTGACTTTCCATGGTTGCAGAAACTGAATATTTCTTTTTCCTGGCACAGTGAGGCTGTTTATAACTTGTGATTTAAATACTGGTAGTAAAATTTACAAGATCACATCTCATTTGAGTCATGTATCCCAGCCATAAGACACACACTAAACAAGCAACATTTAAAACATTGTGAAGATACTTCTTTCTATGTGTTAAAACCTTACCAGCTATTATACTGTTAAGATCTCTCTCCTCAAGGTGCAGGCAGCAGGTAGTGGCTGGCGAGAAGGGCTCTGAGAATTACTTGGTTGCATGCGGTTGAATGGGTGGTGGTTGCGCTGTTAAAATGTGTCTGTATGGGAACAGCGGCTGCAGAGGAATGGTTCTGCAAAAATGTTCTGCCTGAAATGCAGTCCTGTGCAGAGGGGTCACCAGACTTTTGTGTGTGGCTACCATGGGCCACCCCTTGGCTCCACAGAAGTTTGTCTAGAATAAAGGTTTTCAGAGACTGCACATCTTAAAAAAAAAAAAAAAAAATGGGAACTGCACCACAAAGTCAGAGTGGTCAACATATATCCATAGTAGGTTTGCACTACCATAGAGAATGAATGGGAAATGATTTAGGGCTTTTTAACTAAATTATTCCCAGGTCCAGACCTGGGTTTGAGCCCTGCTCCAGCCAGCCTCTCATCAGCTCACTCTATTTCCCCAACACTGTAAATAAATACTCGCCGCTGACCTTATTCTATTGTCAGTGCCTTACTGCTTTATTTCTGAATTTTAATTTTTTCTAAGAGAAGAAAACCATCATCTGTAGTTGACACTCATTTGCAGAAGTCTTCCTGTGTGCGGTTGGTCACATCTTGGATGAGCACTATGACAAAAAAGAAAAGTGAGATGTGGCATCACATGTTTGGCAAAAGTTCACACATGGTTGCTTAGTTATGTTCTGTTCAATACCCAGGATGTACAGTTCTGTGCAAAAGTCTTAGGCACATGTAAAGAAATGCTGTCGACCAAAACTGGCTTAAAATAATTAAATGGTTCAACATAAAAAAATACTATAAACAGCAGTAAGCCATAATAAATGAAACAAAGTCAATATTAGGTGTGAGATGACATTTGGCTTTAAAAAAATAATAGTAGTCTCAGGTACAATGAGTGCAGTTTTATCATGAAATGATAAAACTGCACTCGGTTTTACTGCGCGTCTTACAGAACCAGCCACAGTTCTTCTGGACACTTTGACCGTCGCGTCTTAATTTTGCACCAAAACCCAGCAGCCTTCGTTATGTTTTCTTTTTCAATCTGAAAAGTGCTCTCTTATGTAATACGCTGCTCAGATACAAACTTTTTTTTTCTGTAACATTTAATTTTGTGGCGGCACGGTGGTGTAGTGGTTAGCGCTGTCACCTCACAGCAAGAAGGTCCGGGTTTGAGCCCCGTGGCCGGCGAGGGCCTTTCTGTGCGGAGTTTGCATGTTGTCCGCGTGGGTTTCCTCCGGGTGCTCCGGTTTCCCCCACAGTCCAAAGACATGCAGGTTAGGTTAACTGGTGACTCTAAATTGACCGTAGGTGTGAATGTGAGTGTGAATGGTTGTCTGTGTCTATGTGTCAGCCCTGTGATGACCTGGCGACTTGTCCAGGGTGTACCCCGCCTTTCGCCCGTAGTCAGCTGGGATAGGCTCCAGCTTGCCTGCGACCCTGTAGAACAGGATAAAGCGGCTAGAGATAATGAGATGAGATTTAATTTTGTCAGAGGTGGGAAGTAACGAAGTACAAATACTTCGTTACTGTACTTAAGTAGATTTTTCAGGTAATCTGTACTTTACTTCACTATTTATTTTTCTGACAACTTTTTACTTTCACTCCCTACATTTGAACACAAATATTTAAACTTTCTACTCTTTTACATTGTCAAAACAAGCTCGTTACTTGTTTCAACCTACGCGGATGATGACGACGTAAAAGGCGTAACTACACAGAGAGGGAAAGTCAACCACAGAGAGAAGGCGCCAAGTGAGAGTACAGTTTGTGAGATAGAGAAAAGTAGCAGAAGCGACATGAAGGAAGAAAGTGAACCAAGGAACATTGCCGAGTCTGCCAAAGACAGCAGAATAGATTCAGAGAAGCAAGACATTCCCCATCCATGGCCTTATTTCAGAGAACTGTTCGATGTTGTCGGCTCCAAGAGTGATTCATGGTGAATGCACTGTGTCTTGTGCCAACCTAAAAACCACGAGCTTCTGGTGTATAAGAATTCCCTGTCTAATCTGAAAAAGCACATTCAGGTAAGGTGCATTTTCAGTTGTTAACATTAGCTAATTTAGCATTTTAGTTTACGTCAATGTGTGAATGTGAGTGTGAATGGTTGTCTGTGTCTATGTGTCAGCCCTGTGATGACCTGGCGACTTGTCCAGGGTGTACCCCGCCTTTCACCCGTAGTCAGCTGGGATAGGCTCCAGCTTGCCTGCGACCCTGTAGAACAGGATAAATCGGCTACAGATAATGAGATGAGATGAGATGAGATGAGTTTACAACGTTAGCAATGATAATGGGAACACATTGTTTTGATAGCTAACGCCAGCTAACATTAGCGCTTGGATAAAAAAAAAAAAATCCAATCACCCTCAATTCATTGCCGTCGTGCCAATTTTGTGAGATGTTACTCTTCAGAGCTATCTGCCAGAAAGCCCCTCTTGGATAGGTTTGGGTTAAAATAAATACGTTTTCTGGCTGAAAAGGCTTTCATGCTGAAAGCCCTGAACACTGACGTCCCCTGTGTGCCAGTAGTAGTCATCCACGTCAACTCCCCCCGAAGACAATAATAAACATTTATATAACAATTGTACTTTTGTCAACTAAGCTACTTTTCTCTTTTTGTGTATGTCTGTGTCTATTACGTGTGTATTGTCACTGCCAGAGAAAGCACGTGAATCACCTGGAGAGGTACCAAAACCTCACTGCACCGACTCTGAAGAGGAAGTCACCCTCAGATGAAGGCCCCTCCAAGCAACTTAAACTGTGGGAAACTAAGAGAGTGTCATAGAAAAGTGTGGATGAAGTCATCGTGAACTTTGTTGTTCAAGGTCTGCACCCTCTCAGTATTGTCCAACAGCAGGGTTTGAAAACTCTTGTGCATCACCTGCAACCAGATGTGGTTGTAATGTCCCGAGGTACCATGATAAACAAAGTTGAGAAAGCAACAGTTGAAATGAAGAATAATCTGAAAGCTGCTACAGTATGAGTGAGGTTGAGTTCATTGCTACCACTACCGATTACTGGACAGCACACAGATGCAGTTTCACAGGAGTCACAGCACACTGGATAGAGCCTGAAACAATGAAGAGATGCTCTGCTGCATTAGCATGCAAACAGCTCAAAGGATCGCATACATTTTCTGCACTTGCTGGTGCCCTGAATCACATTCACACAGAGTACAATATCAGTGACAAGATCATGCGCACAACCACTGATAATGGCTCTAATTTTATTAAAGCTTTTCGCATCTACGGAGAGCTGGATGAAAATAATAACCAGGAACCACTTGAGGAAACAAGGCCGAGTGAAACAGCAGAAACAGAGAGCAGCCAAGAAGAGGAAGAAGGGGAAAATATTGAAGATCTTGAGTTTGTTGACGCTGGAACCATGTTGGATGAAGATGATGGCCTGGAATACCAACTGCCAAAACATCATCGCTGTGCCTGCCTGCTTCTGAACATGGTGTCAACAGCTGATGTTTCACAAGCAAATGCCAACACTGTCTACAAGCGACTCTCTCATTCAGCATTTTCAAAGTGCTGGAGTCTATGGAACAAAAGCAGTAGATCTGCAGCAGCTGCAAGGATAATTGAAGAAAAATGTAAACTCCAGCTCTTGAGGCCAAATGAGACAAGGTGGAATTCTCTCTTTCTGGCCATGGAGAGATATGTGAGGATCATGAGAGAACAAGGAGAAGGAGCCATTACAGCTGTGTGCAGTGCGCTAAAAATTCCCATGTAAGTATTATATATATAAATAATGTATGTGTGTAATATACAGAAATAAGTCATGATCATGTGTTCCACGTTTTTTGTAGCCACTGAAGTGTTTTAAATTTTGTTTTCTGACAGGTTCACTCCTGCTGAGACTGCTTTTCTCGCAGAATATGTGAAGACGATAAGCCCATTTGCAAAGGCAGTTGATGTTCTTCAGGGAGAGGCCAGTGTGCAGATGGGATGGCTAATGCCCACAATAACACTTCTCAAGACTAAGGTGGGGTTTACATTAGACCGTATCAGCGGATCATCAGATTAACGGTTTTAAAACGATTAGTGTGCACACAGCAACACCAATACACGATTCGCGTGCACACAGCAACACCAATACACGGATACGCTCGGCTCCGCAGGCATCCTGCGCTCCAAATCACTCCGCCCTGAACAGCGAGTGCCCTCTGGAGGGTGCGCACTCCGGCCCTGCGCAGCTCACAGAGCACGCGAGTGAAGTGCACAAGCAGTGATTCGGGACTGAGCCGCTGTGTGTGTGATCCCAGCGCATATCACTTACCACTTGCAAGTGGAAGGATGGCAAGCCTAAAGACAATCATAACTACACAATGGGCAGTATTTGCATCAGTATTTGCAGTATTTTCATACTTTTATACTCTTTAATGAAAGGTGATACAAGGTGGAAGTCCGCGCCGTTTTTCAGCAGTCGCGTCACATGACCAACGCCAGCGAATCAGGAAGGTGGATGTCACAGTGACGTTGTCCAATGACGACGCCAGCTAGAGCTCAGCACAGCGTATCCGCGTATTCTCAATGTTTACACAGCACTGGACCAGACACGATCTAGATTGAATACATGGACCCTGGCGGATTCCCGTTTCCCGGCGTTTCCAGGCGTTTTAATGTAAATGGACAGTGCATCCGCAAAGAAAACGAGACAGATACGGTCTAATGTAAACTTGGCCTAAGCTCCAGCACCTTTGACTTTCCTCCAAGTTCTGTGTGACTTTAGTAGATGCTCTTCAAGCAGGACTTGAAAAGCGTTTCGGGCAGATGCTTGCCAATCCAGAGCTGACTGCTGCTGCCATTCTTGTCCCCAAGTTCAGGACATGCTGGACAAGTGATGACAATGTCCTAAAACTTGGTAAGTGTTAAAACATTGGCTTAATCCTTTACATTAATAGAGGATAATGCAGGACATTTTGAAATCTGAATTATCCATAACATACTGGGTAATTATTTGTCATACAATAACAAGTGAAAGTCAGATTCATTTTTGCGAACAAAATTAGAATCCTATGCTAATCATGTTTTGTGTTTTAGAAATTATTTTACAAAACACGTTAGCATAAAAATATTGGGAGCACTTCACGATAAGGCTACAAATCATACATTTAAGTAAACTAATGCATGATTCGTGATGATATAATGCCTGAATTAATATAGGAAGTATCATGAAGTTAATGAAATTTAATTAAACAAGTCATTTTTAATTAATGATCTTATTTGCAAACACAATCTTGATTTTTTTGCTTCTAACTGAAACATGGCTAGATCAAGCAAATAGTGCTACCACCCTTATTGAAGCAGCTCCCCCAAATTTTAATTTCATGAGTGCTACCCGACAAGGGAAAGGTGGAGGGATCGCAAATATATTCAAAGCCTCTTTTCAATGTAAACAGTCCTCACTTGGTGATTTTACATCCTTTGAACACTTATGTGTACTTGTTACATGCTCTCCTAACATATTGTTATTAACTATTTACAGGCCTCCGAGACATTCAGCCAAAGTTTTTCTGGAAGAGTTTGGTGAACTGTTGTCAGTCATTTGCTTAGAGTTTGACTGTCTTATTATATCTGGGGATTTTAACTTGCATGTAGATAATCCTGAAAACACTTATGCCAGAGAACTACTTGCACTTACTGACAACTTCAACCTAGTACAACATGTACAGGGGCCGACCCACTCTCGTGGTCATACCCTTGACCTCGTTATCGCAAAGGGTCTTACTGTTTCTACTACTGTTGTTGACCTGGCCTTATCTGATCATTTCTGTGTTTTCTCTGATGTTTCTATGTCCCTTCACATTCAGAACAGCTCAACGACTATGGGTAGGAGAGTCATAAACGACAACACGTGTTCTCTTTGAGCAAGCTCTCTCTCGAATCTCAACTAAAATGTCAGACTCTGTAGACGACTTACTGGAAATTTTTAATTTAAATATGACCCAAATTATGGATGATATTGCTCCATTCAAAATCAAAAGAGTCAATGACAAGCAGAAAGCACCATGGAAGCAGTACCCAGCTGTTAAATTGCTAAAGAGAGAATGTAGAAAGACTGAAAGAAAATGGTGCAAATCTAAACTTCACATCCATTATCAAATCCATAAAGAGATGCTTTGTAAATATAATTATGAAATTCGTAAAGCAAGACAGTCTTTCTTCTCCAACATCATCAACAGGAATATGAACAATGCCTGTGTGCTATTTTCAACAGTAGAGAAGCTAACTAATCCCTCACCACAATTAGCACCTGAACTTCTCTCAGTTAATAAATGCAATGAGTTTGCATCCTTCTTCAAAGGTAAAATTGATAAAATATGGCAGAATATTGTTCGTAATATATCTCAGTTGCAAATAACTGAAAAGCTGCAATCACCAGTGACACAGACAGACAATTTCAACACAATGTCAGAATTTTGTTTGATTGATTACGAGACTCTTGAAAGAACTGTACAAAATCTCAGTTCCTCAACATCTGAATTGGACATTCTGCCCACCAACTTTTTTAAGTCTGTTCTTCACCTCATAATTACAGATGTGCTTCAGATCATAAATACATCCCTAGAGACTGGCATTTTTCCTGTGTCCCTGAAAAAAGCCGTTGTAAAGCCCCTACTTAAAAAGAATAATCTGGATGCTTCAGTATTAAACAACTACAGGCCAATATCAAATCTACCATTCATCGGGAAAATCCTTGAAAAAATTGTCTTCAATCAATTAACTGCCTTCTTGATGTCAAACAGCTGTTTTGATAACTTTCAGTCAGGATTTTGTGCCAATCATAGCACTGAAACAGCGCTGATTAAAGTTATAAATGATATACGTCTTAATACTGATGCAGGCAAAACATCGGTCCTGGTGTTACTGGACCTCAGTGCAGCTTTTGATACTGTTGATCACAACATACTGCTATATCGACTTGAACACTGGGTTGGGTTGACTGGTAAAGTTATTAATTGGTTAAAATCATACTTAAAAGATAGAAGCTTCTTTGTTACCATGGGAAATTGTACCTCAACATCAATGTCCTTGACCTGTGGTGTCCCCCAGGGGTCGATCCTTGGACCATTATTCAACCTTTATATGCTCCCACTTGGACAAATTATCAAGAACAACTCAATTTTGTATCACTGCTATGCAGATGACACCCAAATTTATTTTGCTCTATCACCTAATGATTATGCCCCCCTTGAATGTCTCTACCAGTGTATCGACCAAATCAACAACTGGATGTCACAAAATTTTCTTCAACTGAACACAGATAAAACAGAAGTAATTCTATTTGGGAAAAAGATGAAAGACTCAGGATTACCACTATTCTTGACACAAAGGGGATTAAAACAAAAGATATGGTTAAAAATCTTGGTGTTTTCATTGACAGCGAGCTAAACTTTGACAGTCACATGAAAGCAATCACTAAATCGGCATTTTATCACCTAAAAAACATTTCCAAACTAAGAGGACTTATGTCAAAAAATGATCTGGAAAAATTTATTGTCTTCATCTCTAGTAGGGTTGATTACTGCAATGGCCTTTTCACAGGCCTGCCAAAAAAGACCATCAAATGACTTCAGGTGATTCAAAATGCAGCGGCTAGGGTTCTCACAGGAACAAAAAGAACAGAGCGCATTACTCCAATTCTAAGGTCCCTTCACTGGCTTCCAGTAAGCTACAGAATTGACTTTAAAGCATTGCTGCTGGTGTACAAATCTCTAAATGGTACAGGGCCCAATTACCTCTCTGATATGTTGCAGTGGCCTAACCCAATCAGATCTACCAGATCGCAGCAGCAAAATTTACTGGTAAAACCTGTTGTTAAAACAAAGTGTGGTGAAGCAGCTTTTAGCTACTATGCAGTACAGCTCAGGGACGTGCACAAGATTATAGAGGGGCAGGGGCTCAAAGTCAGAAAAAGGGCAGCAAGTGCATGATTTTTTTCCCCCGGTCCTTTCCAAAATATGGAAATGTAGAATTAAAATTAACGTACTAATAGGAAGGTAAGTACTTAGCTATGTGTCCTGTGTTGGTGAAAGTGATATGCAATTGCCATTTCTTTTGTGTCAGCAAAATTGTCACTCACATTATCATAGGCTTGGAAGACATGCAAAGCAATAAAACACTGGTGCATTATTAGGCTTTTTTTATTGTTAAAGATTTAACATTGAACAGTGAAACCTGAACTTTGAACAAATAAGTAAATAGCCTAATGGACAAAATGATAAAAATCAGTCCTTCCTCTCATAAGGTAGAAGCCTAGCATTCCAGGGGCCTTAAAGCAGTAACCTTCTGGGGGCCATGTCCCTGTAGATATTAATGACCTCATTGTGATTTATGGGTATGTCTTTTTCAATCGAGAGTAGAAGGAGATCAGAGAGCCTCTCTTCTTTGCATAGGCTTCTGAGTACATTTTTCACAAGCTTTTGTTTTTGTTTTTTTCTGAAACATAACCCACATTTGATTTGAGCACGTTGTGGAAGAGGTCGACGACTAGTTATATATACAAGAGGAGAATGTAAGCTTCCCGGCGATATATGATACTTGCATTTACACCGAAGCACGGCCGAGGCAATCGATTGTGAACAGTAACAGGTCAGGTCACGTCAGTTAACAAGCAGATTATTAAACTACAGAGACTTAAATTACTCGCACAAATGTCAGTAGCCCTACAAACGCCCAAATGCCATGTACATACAGTTTGAAAGGGCAAACTGTTAGACCATAACTCACATGTTCAAGCTGCCTCACTGTCACGTCTCCTCTGTTATCATTGTGGCAGCGCGTGCAGTGGCTTCTTCCCTCTCTCTCTGTCCGCGCGCCCCCTCTCTCTGTCCGCGCGCCCCCTCTCTCAGTCCGCACGCCCCCTCTCTCTGGCCGCGCGCCCCCTCTCTCTGGCCGCGCGCCCCCTCTCTCAGTCGCGCGCCCCCTCTCTCAGTCCGCACGCCCTCTCTCTAGCCTCACTCGAACGGAGCAGCAATGGACAGAGAAGCGGCGGCTCAACGCACACAACCACCCCGGATTACAAGAAAATTGGTAGATTGCCGTGGAGTTTTTGTACCGCCGTTGTTTTAAACTTCTAACAGGACTGTATTATTTATTATTAGGATTATTATTATTTTAAAAGGGCAACATTTAATTAGAGGCAAAAAGGGCAGGGGCTCAAGCACCCCTAAAGACCTGTGTGTGCACGTGCCTGGTACAGCTATGGAACCAACTCCCAGAGGACATCAAAAATGCTCCTGCTGTTGGCAGCTTCAAATCTAGACTAAAGACCAAGCTGTTTTCAGATGCTTTCTGCTAACTGATAAATATCATCACCTTTACATGTTTTAAACTTTATTTAACTTTTACAGTCTCTGCATGTTTTAAACTTTACTTAACTTTTATTCTATTTTATTCTGCTGTTTTTTTTACTGAACTTTTACTTCATTTTATTATTTTATTTCTACTATTGTTTAATTCTTCTTATTTTTTTTCTCTTCTTCCCCATTTATTTTTTTATGTAATTTTATTTTCTGTTGTTTACTTTTTGCTTTTACCTCTGTAAAGCACATTGAACTGCCACTGTGTATGAAATGCGCTATATAAATAAACTTGCCTTGCCTAAATGATCAAGTCACTATGACTTCATGTGAATAGTTCACACTTAATAGGTTATCAGTCGATGAATATAAACTCAGTTACTTCATACATCAATTGATACACAACCAGTTAGCTGGATTCCAGTTACATAAAAGTTTATTTATGTAACTTTATTTATGTAATCTTGTTCTATGTAAATGTTTGCATCTAACGACCAGTTTGATTAAAAGATAGCCTTATAGTTCTATGAGAAGCAGCACTGAGGCTGAGCAAATACAGTAAATGTCTGAAATAAACATCTATGCAACTGTAATCCAGCCAATTGATAGCATATAATATATGAAGTAACTGTCAATTAATATTCCTTAGCTGACGATCATATTAAGTGTGAGCTAATCATGTAAAAATATAGTGACATGATCATTTGCAGCAGTAATTTATGATACAACCCCGATTCCAAAAAAGTTGGGACAAAGTACAAATTGTAAATAAAAACGGAATGCAATGATGTGGAAGTTTCAAAATTCCATATTTTATTCAGAATAGAACATAGATGACATATCAAATGTTTAAACTGAGAAAATGTATCATTTAAAGAGAAAAATTAGGTGATTTTAAATTTCATGACAGCAACACATCTCAAAAAAGTTGGGACAAGGCCATGTTTACCACTGTGAGACATCCCCTTTTCTCTTTACAACAGTCTGTAAACATCTGGGGACTGAGGAGACAAGTTGCTCAAGTTTAGGGATAGGAATGTTAACCCATTCTTGTCTAATGTAGGATTCTAGTTGCTCAACTGTCTTAGGTCTTTTTTGTCGTATCTTCCGTTTTATGATGCGCCAAATGTTTTCTATGGGTGAAAGATCTGGACTGCAGGCTGGCCAGTTCAGTACCCGGACCCTTCTTCTACGCAGCCATGATGCTGTAATTGATGCAGTATGTGGTTTGGCATTGTCATGTTGGAAAATGCAAGGTCTTCCTTGAAAGAGATGTCGTCTGGATGGGAGCATATGTTGCTCTAGAACCTGGATATACCTTTCAGCATTGATGGTGTCTTTCCAGATGTGTAAGCTGCCCATGCCACACGCACTAATGCAACCCCATACCATCAGAGATGCAGGCTTCTGAACTGAGCGCTGATAACAACTTGGGTCGTCCTTCTCCTCTTTAGTCCGAATGACATGGCGTCCCTGATTTCCATAAAGAACTTCAAAATTTTGATTCGTCTGACCACAGAACAGTTTTCCACTTTGCCACAGTCCATTTTAAATGAGCCTTGGCCCAGAGAAGACGCCTGCACTTCTGGATCATGTTTAGCTACGGCTTCTTCTTTGAACTATAGAGTTTTAGCTGTCAATGGCGGATGGCACGGTGAATTGTGTTCACAGATAATGTTCTCTGGAAATATTCCTGAGCCCATTTTGTGATTTCCAATACAGAAGCATGCCTGTATGTGATGCAGTGGCGTCTAAGGGCCCGAAGATCACGGGCACCCAGTATGGTTTTCCGGCCTTGACCCTTACGCACAGAGATTCTTTCAGATTCTCTGAATCTTTTGAGGATATTATGCACTGTAGATGATGATATGTTCAAACTCTTTGCAATTTTACACTGTCGGACTCCTTTCTGATATTGCTCCACTATTTGTCAGTGCAGAATTAGGGGGATTGGTGATCCTCTTCCCATCTTTACTTCTGAGAGCCGCTGCCACTCCAAGATGCTCTTTTTATACCCAGTTATGTTAATGACGTATTGCCAGTTGACCTAATGAGTTGCAATTTGGTCCTCCAGCTGTTCCTTTTTTGTACCTTTAACTTTTCCAGCCTCTTATTGCCCTTGTCCCAACTTTTTTGAGATGTGTTGCTGTCATGAAATTTCAAATGAGTCAATATTTGGCATGAAATTTCAAAATGTCTCACTTTCGACATTTGATATGTTGTCTATGTTCAATTGTGAATACAATATCAGTTTTTGAGATTTGTAAATTACTGCATTCCGTTTTTATTTACAATTTGTACTTTGTCCCAACTTTTTTGGAATCGGGGTTGTACATCCTGAATTACTTCAGTATATGATTTGTATGGGGCGGCACGGTGGTGTAGTGGTTAGCGCTGTCGCCTCACAGCAAGAAGGTCCTGGGTTCGAGCCCCGGGGCCGGTGAGGGCCTTTCTGTGTGGAGTTTGCATGTTCTCCCCGTGTCCGCGTGGGTTTCCTCCGGGTGCTCCGGTTTCCCCCCCAGTCCAAAGACATGCAGGTTAGGTTAACTGGTGACTCTAAATTGACCGTAGGTGTGAGTGTGAATGGTTGTCTGTGTCTATGTGTCAGTCCTGTGATGACCTGGCGACTTGTCCAGGGTGTACCCCGCCTTTCGCCCGTAGTCAGCTGGGATAGGCTCCAGCTTGCCTGCAACCCTGTAGAAGGATAAAGCGGCTAGAGATAATGAGATGAGATGATTTGTATGTATCCTTATTGCAAAGTATTGTCAAATATTGTAATCTAATTCCATGATTTTTTTTAATCTAGGTATTACAAAGGTGATATTTATGGAAAATTTTTTTTTTAATCCTTTGGTGTTGTATTCCATAGGCCTTGACTTCATCAAAAGCCATCTAAAGGAGCAACCTGTGGTGCATCCAAGTGACACTTCCCATTCATCAGAGGAGGAGGACTTCTTTTCCCCCCATCAAGCAGGGAAATGCTCAAGAAAACTCCACGCAGCTGGAGTCCTACCTGGCCTGCCCAGCTGATAACATGGATGTCCTGAAATCTTTCTCAGCAGTGTGCAATTTGTCATTGAAGCTCAACACACCCCTACCTGCCTTGGCTGCCTGTGAGAGGGTTTTCAGCACTGCAGGACTGATTTTCAGACCCAAAAGGGCACACCTTGACTCAAAGAACTTTGAAAACCAGCTTCTGCTGAGGCTGAATAAAAGATTTTGGTAGTGTGGTAGAGATGAGTGAATTTCTCACAAAAGGAAAAAGACTTGACTAGACTTAGAGTTTCCATGTTGATCATAATGTTTCAAGTTCTGTTGCTGAAAACTGATTTGCCTATTGGAATATAGTAAGGTTGTCAAAACTTTGCTAGTTTTTCAATATAGTGCTTCAAACGAAACAAATGTTGTTAAAAGTAATATACAGTGCATTAAGTATAGGATTGGGAGTACCAAAGCTGTTAAAAATTATCCAGGTACTCATGCAGGACCTCTGGTCAGTTCAGTCTTGATTATTCTGTCTGAAATTTGGCTTGCAGCAAAACTAGACTGTGTCCAGTAATTTTATTTTTCTCTGTACCAGCACCATGCAGGTTGTTAACCAAAGAGGAAAACTATTCTATTTTGTGTGCCTAGAACTTTTTTCGTTTTGCCGAGTTATAAAAAGAGGTATTGTGTATCACTGATGGTAAAAATTCATTAGCACTTTTTACTTTTGTACTTAAGTACATTTCAGAGCCTGTACTTTCTTACTTTTACTTAAGTTAAGGAGTTGAATCAGTACTTCTACTTTTACCAGAGTATTTTTTCACACAAGTATCTGTACTTCTACTTAAGTACAGAATCTGAGTACTTTTGCCACCTCTGAATTTTGTGCTGGAAAATGAATGCTTGGAAATCTAAAATGTTTTTGTACTGACTTGATAATGTAGAAGTCATAAAAAAGAAATCTATAACAAAGTTTGTATGCAAAAAAAATAGGGTGCCTAAGACTTTTGCACAGTACTGTACTACAGTAAGGTCATTTCGATTGGAACTTCAAAAGCACAAATGTAGAATCCAAAAACTTTGAATTGTGTTTTATATATATATATATATATATATATATATATATATATATATATATATAGTGTGTGTGTGTGTGTGTGTGTGTAAACTATCTAAAGAAAACTTCACATTTGATGTGGAATAGAATAAAAAAGAATTCATGCAGAACACAACGGATACAATGGTAAATGTGTACTCACTATCAAACACTGTTCGTACAGCCTGTTTCTTTTCCAAAGTATTGTTGACTTCTACCATCAGGTAGGGAAGGAATCCAGTCTCAACATCTGTTGAACAGAAAATTAGTATATATTACATTAAAGAAAAATGCAGTGTCTAGATAGAAAATGAGATGCATGTCACTGGCATCATGAGATGGCAGCACTGGCACAATCAAATTTGTGTGCATTTTTGTTAGAATTGTTCAAATATATGAAACCGAACACGATATTAAAAGTTGTGGCTTTCTGATGGACAATCGAATGAATGCGTCTCAATCCCTGGAAGACCAAGTGTGCATCTTGGCACAGCATGATTAGAGTTCATTTATGGATGTCAATATTTTGGTGGTAGAATGAACTGTCTGGCTAACATAACTTAGCAGTTATTCATAACTTACCCTAGGCTGACACTTGCACGACTTTTGGCCACGATTTTGTCGTGGCAAGTCGTGCCATTTTGGGGCACGAACTGGGAGGCTCCCGCACTGTTCACGACTAGTTCACGCATAGTTCACGACGAGTTCACGAATGCGTGCCCGTCCACATTCACGAACTGGCACGACGAGTTCACGCATAGTTTGCGCATGGTTTACGCACTTCCCGCATTGGCACGACGAGTTTGCGCAATTCGGACGGTGTCGTGCCGACTTGGGCACGCCTGTGTCATGCACAACCTCATCCTCATCAGATACCCACACACAATTTCAGAAGTGGACCGCGAAGATCCGGACACACATGATCTGATCCCTGGTGGATGGAGGACTGACCGACACCTGCAGGGGCTGCTGCCTCTAACCGGCCATCATACCCAGAAGGATGCAAAGGATCAGCGAGACTACCTGTCACATTACTGCATGTCCCCTGCTGGTGCTGTCCCTTGGCAAGAAAGAATGGTAGTAGCTTCATGAGCTGCATCCACAGTTGTTCCATTTTTGAAATAAAAGAAACGAAACTCCCCCCCCCCCCCCAAAAAAAAAAAAAGTCATGAAGGAATAGAAAATAAAAGACATTAAAGAAAAAAGCAAGAAAAAAAATTGCGAATGGCGAGAAGTGTCCGGGAAGCCCTATATATACCCCCGCACCGACGCGAGCGCCACTGTCGCGCAGTAGTCGTGAACTGCTCGTGAACTCGTCGTGAACTGCTCGTGCCATGCGCAAACTGTTCGTGAAGTGCGTAAACTAGTCGTGAACTGCTCGTGCCATCAATGCGTGACTGTGTCAGTGGGAAGGCACGGCCACGCTGCGACGCGCACCAATTCGTGAACTCGACGTGAGCTGTTCGTGAACTATTCGTGGCAGTTCGTGACAGTCGTGGCATGGCGCGCACTTCCACACACTGGCACGCATCCTCCCGCATCGTCCCGACGAGTTCACGACGAGATCACGAACAGTTTGCGCATAGTTCACGACCCGGTCGCGAAATTTTGTCGTGACCAAAATTTTGAACATTTCAAAATTCTCGTCCCGACATGGCACGCAGTCCCGACGGGTTTACGCACACTTCACGCCAGTTTACGACTAGTTTGCGCACTGGCACGACTCGAGTCGTGCCAATGCGTGCCACGGAATCGTGCAAGTGTCAGCGTACCCTTATTGTACAAGAATAACTTAGCAAATGTCTTTTCTGTCTACTCTGAAATACACATTTTGTGTTGATATTTGACTTTTTTTTTTTTTTGTAACTGGTTTCCTCTCTCCTTGCGTGCATTTGTGGGCGGTCAGTCAAATGTGGAAACACCCTCGGACATAGTGTTTATATCGGCTCATTCCTCATCTCTATAATGGCACTATAGTTGGACATATTAACCATCTAATTCACATTTACCAGCCACATTTAAGTTGTTTGTGTAATTTGTTATGGATTTAATCATTTATATCTATTTAAATGTTTGGTGAAGTAGTCGATTTACATTGTACTTTGGTGACATTAATAGCTATGCTATATTAGATTGCACATTTCTTCTTAGGAATTTTGCTGTAAAAGGCAAAATGTCACTTTATGGAGGGACATTCAGTGTTAGATGCTGATTCATGTCAAATTTAATACAGTTGTACTTAAAACACATTTTAGTATCTAATACTTGCATTAAAATAAATTAGAAACACACCTCTGTGCACTGGGTCATAGAAATATCCATGGTCTCTCAGATTTGCATAGACTGAGGGAAGCAGGTTTGCAAGATAACGTTGAGTGAATGTCCTTGCAGCGATTTTCTCTGCTGTTTCTCTTTCCTTCTCTAAGATCAACCTTTGCTGCTTAATTCGCCGTTCCTGCATTTAAGAATACAGGTCAAATTTGTGCTCAATTTGTACAAAGATGTCATATCAACTTTGTTCTGAACAACATACAGCAGGGGTCTTCAATCCTATCCGCAAAGGGCCGGTGTAGCTGCAGGCTTTCATTACAGCCAAATTGGAGGCTCACTTGATTGTTGATTGGAGACGAGGGTGAAATGATTAAACAAGTGAAATCAGGTGTAGCTCCTGCTTGGTTGGAATGAAAGCCTGCAGCCACACTGGCCCTTTGCGGATAGGATTGAAGACCCCTGACATACAGTATACCTATGTATCGAAACACACTGAAAATTGGTCAGTTATGCTAGGTATATTTAAAACATGTAAATTCAATTTCTTATTTATTATCTATCCAGAACTGCTGAAGATTGACCACATCATTTCTGGGAATGGGAAATGGGCAACATGAGGATTCTAGCTGGACATGATGCAGTTGATTATACCTTCTCCTCCCTGTGGCGCCTCTCCTGCTCCTCCATTCGCTGAACTTCCACTAATTCAGCATTACGCAATTCCTGGAAAGCACGCTGTTGAGCCCTCAACCAAGCCAGCTCTTCCTCCTCCAGTACTTCCAGCAAAGCCTGCTCCATGGCCTTTCCCACTAACACCTGCAACAATGGCTGCACCTCCAGATCAAAATCAAACAGCTGTAACCAAGAAAGACATCAACTTTATTACACTCTTATCACATTGAATCCTTTCTGAATCGCTGTAAAAAAAAAAAACAGCTAGCCTGACAATGATCCAAAATCAGACTGTTAGATGTAAACACATACGCATGTTGCAGGGACATCTGTAATGTCTTATTGTAATATGATTTCATTGTACTGTTTTCTTTTTCATGTAATTGTATCCATTGTGGTATCTGAGAAACCGTAAAGTGCAAACTACTTGTAAGGAATGTGGCAATACACAAACCTGTTTAAAAGTGGCCATAACTATTAAGCAGAAAACCATACACCATGTTGATTAATAATGAATAAGATTAAGAATGAAGAAGGAATACCTCTCCTTCTTCTATCTGTGTCTCTGCATCTTTGCCAGATTTGGCAGGAATAAAGAGAGGTGTGGCTGGCCTGTCCAGAAAAGCATCTGTCTGGCATTCCACGCTGGTATTCTCAAAATGATCACTCAGCTCCTCCAAGTATAATTCTAGGACACAAATCAGAATTAGCCAGTTGCACAGATAGCATATGCTTATTGAAAAACACCTGATCAAAGAAACTGGTCTATTATGATTCACATATTTTAAATATTTACGCAGAATCTTAGATCTGCAACTAGTTTTCTCTTTAGTTTCAAAAGACGGCCCACAGGCTTGATTTGCATCTGCTGTATTGTTGAATAATGTCCCTTACAGAAAAACCACATGAACTTCACATGTGATTTCTCACATGTGAAATATGTGGAAAATGTGTTTTGCACATGGGAAACATGTTACAGTATTTGCACATGGGAAACGTGGTTTTGGCCCAATTTTATGTGAATCACATGTGGGAATGTTTTACACATGTGGTAACATGTTTTCCACATGTGCTCTACATGGTAACATGTTACAAAATCTGATACCATGTATTCCACGTGGTAACGTGATCACATGTGAAATACATGTGAAGTTCATGCGGTTTTTCTGTAAGGGGTGGCATTTTCATGACATTTGGTCCACCTTCTGGAATTGTTTGACTCCTTCGAAACTTCTTGTTTTATTTCTGAAATTTTCTACCTTTTGACCAATATACAGTATCTTAAAGGTCTACTTTGACCCCATGTGAGCCCATGTCCGCTCAACAAATCCAATCTATTTTACTTTTGACCAACACAAATTAAAGGTTTATTTTGTCTTGCCCTAGCTACATGTGATCCCACATCTGCTCAACAAACCATGGAGCGTAATCTGGATCAGCTTTACATTGGAGAATATAGGAAAAATCTGGCTGATCTCATCTCATCTCATTATCTGTAGCCGCTTTATCCTGTTCTACAGGGTCGCAGGCAAGCTGGAGCCTATCCCAGCTGACTACGGGCAAAAGGCGGGGTACACCTTGGACAAGTCGCCAGGTCATCACAGGGCTGACACATAGACACAGACAACCATTCACACTCACATTCACACCTACGGTCAATTTAGAGTCACCAGTTAACCTAACCTGCATGTCTTTGGACTGTGGGGGAAACCGGAGCACCCGGAGGAAACCCACGCGGACACGGGGAGAACATGCAAACTCCGCACAGAAAGGCCCTCGCCGGCCACGGGGCTCGAACCCGGACCTTCTTGTTGTGAGGCGACAGCGCTAACCACTACACCACCGTGCCGCCCATCATTATACTGTTATATTTATTGAGGTTTTTACAGCTATTAGCTTATTTGACCGGTCATTGTAGTGTTTGACAGCTAATGAGATCCCTGTCTGCAAAATCTCTAAGACCCCTTGCCAAAAGCAAAGTTCTGTCTTAAGAGAAACTCTTAAGACTACAGTGGATTTATTGGCTGTCTTGGAAGCAATGACAGAAAGGGCTGACAATGAACCAAAAGTTTGTTTCCACTGTTGTTTACAATGCCAAACAGAAAATGAAGAGTATAGTGATAAAGAAAACATCCAAAAAGTAATCATTGCAAATGAGATTCATGAATAGCTACCAGTCTGAACATCAATGTGCTGTCTGTTCTCAAATATGCCAGGACTTCTTGTGTGAAACTTGTCTTTTTTCCGCTTTCCTGACCGTCGCATTGCTTCTTGCTGCCGTTGGATCATACAAGGAAAAAAATCCCATTAGCATCTCATTATAATGAAAAGACATCTTTATTAGAAAACACTTCATTATTATGAGATAAATATTACATAGAATCAACATAAATAAAGGAAGTATTCCCAAATTACAGCATTCATACAGATGCAAAACTTGGTCAGACATTTTTTTTGTTGATTATGATTGCTAGAGCCAAAGTACAACATGTGTCAAAGATGATTCCTGCAAGGATTACAAGGATCCAATTTTTTAATAAAATACCCAGACTGAAGTCATTTAATACACTGTAATTTGTAACCATTAAGTTCCCCATGAAGTCATCCAAGTTGATCTGCTGGAAAACAATCAATGTCTAAGAGGTCTGAACAATGTGTTGCATCTGTATAAACACTGGGATGTGAGAATCTGTCTTTGTAATGTGTCTGTACTATTGTCAATCGCATATACACTGTTCAGGGATATTAAAATCTTTGTGGTTTTCTCCAAGTATGTAACCATTGGTAACCATGTACGGTAGGATTGTTTACTAGTATCTGTGTCAGTACTGCATATGCATTGCATTAGTGGCATTTAGCAGATGCTCTTATCCAGAGTGATGTACAACATAATCAGGGCAGCCTGGGGAGCAGGTGGGGTTTATGTGCCTTGCTCAAGGGCAATTCAACCATTCCTGCTGGTCCAGGTACTAAAACCGGTGACCTTTTGGTCCCAAAGCTTCTTCTCTAACTGTTAGGCCATGGCCTCCAATATACCAGAGGACTAGACCCCCCACTGTAACCCTAGTTATAGGCAAGAGGCCAAAGGCTATAGAAATGGAGATCGGCGCTGCGCCCATGTGCCTCAAAGAGCTGGGTAGTATTGGGACAGGAGACTGCCTGGGAAGACCAGATCCTGGAGTGGGAGGGACTTTGAACAATGTAGGATACATTGTAAAAGCAAGATCAATTATGTTGTTTTTATAGCAATTTTTAAAAATACTTTTCTAGTAATAACAAAATGTTTTTCTTGTTATAAGAACAGGGCCGACCCTGACAGTGTTGGAGCCCTAGGCTAGATTTTAGGTTGACTGACAGTTCAGGGGGTGCAGAATGTTTATTACTGTAATTAAATGGTTGTTTTTGTTGATAATGTTACTGTAACTATGAGCACTAAAATGACAGTACCAGTCAAAAGTTTGGAAACACCTTCAAATTCGATGTTTTTTCTTTATTTTAATTAACTAAAAGACACTTCGTGTCTTAAAGTAATGACTGACTGTTATTTCTCTTTACTTAGTTGAGTGGTTCTTGACATAATATGGATTACTACAGTTGTTGAACTGTATTTTTATTATTTACTCTTTACTGGTTGATGGTGTCAAATGCATTAAGAAGGCAAGAAATTCCATTTTTGACAAGACACACCTGTTAATTGAGAAGCATTCCAGGTGACGACCTCATGAAGCTGGTTCAGATAATGCCAATAGTGTGCAAAGCTGTTATCAAGGTAAATAATGACGACTTTGAAGAATCTAAAAGATGAAACGTTGTTTTTTTAACACTTTTTTGTTTACCATATAATTCCATATGTTCCAGATGTTATTTCATAGTTTTGATGAGTTCAGTATTGTTCTACAATGTAGGAAAAAAAATAAAACCATCGAATTTGAAGGTGTTTCCAAACTTTTGACTGGTACTGTATGTTAGTGGCATATTCTGCTGCACCAGAAAACAAAATCAGTTATCACCAAGAGAGGGCACAAGTCCCTTCTCTTCCAGTGACCCTGCAGGGCATCTAGAGTACATTATATTACATTACAGGCATTTAGCAGATGCTCTTACCCAGAGCGGCATACAACAGGACCCTGACATACCTACAACGGTTGGCTGCTTGGGGAGCAGTTGGGGGTTAAGTGCCTTGCCCAAGGGCACTTCAGTCATTCCTGCTAGTCCAGTGAATCGAACCAACAACCTTTCAGTCCCAAAGCTGCTTCTCTAACCTTTAGTCCGTGGGTACGATCTTTGTAACAAGATTTGCAATCTACAACCCCGATTCCAAAAAAGTTGGGACAAAGTACAAATTGTAAATAAAAATGGAATGCAATGATGTGGAAGTTTCAAAATTCCATATTTTATTCAGAATAGAACATAGATGACATATCAAATGTTTAAACTGAGAAAATGTATCATTTAAAGAGAAAAATTAGGTGATGTTAAATTTCATGGCAACACATCTCAAAAAAGTTGGGACAAGGCCATGTTTACCACTGTGAGACATCCCCTTTTCTTTTCACAACAGTCTGTAAATGTCTGGGGACTGAGGAGACAAGTTGCTCAAGTTTAGGGATAGGAATGTTAACCCATTCTTGTCTAATGTAGGATTCTAGTTGCTCAACTGTCTTAGGTCTTTTTTTGTCGTATCTTCCGTTTTATAATGTGCCAAATGTTTTCTATGGGTGAAAGATCTGGACTGCAGACTGGCCAGTTCAGTACCTGGACCCTTCTTCTACGCAGCCATGATGCTGTAATTGATGCAGTATGTGGTTTGGCATTGTCATGCTGGAAAATGCAAGGTCTTCCCTGAAAGAGACGTCGTCTGGATGGGAGCATATGTTGCTCTAGAACCTGGATATACCTTTCAGCATTGATGGTGTCTTTCCAGATGTGTAAGCTACCCATGCCACACGCACTAATGCAACCCCATACCATCAGAGATGCAGGCTTCTGAACTGAGCGCTGATCACAACTTGGGTCGTCCTTCTCCTCTTTAGTCCGAATGACACGGTGTCCCTGATTTCCATAAAGAACTTCAAAATTTTGATTCGTCTGACCACAGAACAGTTTTCCACTTTGCCACAGTCCATTTAAAATGAGCCTTGGCCCAGAGAAGACGTCTGCGCTTCTGGATCATGTTTAGCTACGGCTTCTTCTTTGAACTATAGAGTTTTAGCTGGCAATGGCGGATGGCACGGTGAATTGTGTTCACAGATAATGTTCTCTGGAAATATTCCTGAGCCCATTTTGTGATTTCCAATACAGAAGCATGCCTGTATGTGATGCAGTGCCATCTAAGGGCCCGAAGATCACGGGCACCCAGTATGGTTTTCCGGCCTTGACCCTTACGCACAGAGATTCTTCCAGATTCTCTGAATCTTTTGATGATATTATGCACTGTAGATGATGATATGTTCAAACTCTTTGCAATTTTACACTGTCGAACTCCTTTCTGATATTGCTCCACTATTTGTCGGCGCAGAATTAGGGGGATTGGTGATCCTCTTCCCATCTTTACTTCTGTGAGCCGCTGCCACTCCAAGATGCTCTTTTTATACTCGGTCATGTTAATGACCTATTGCCAATTGACCTAATGAGTTGCAATTTGGTCCTCCAGCTGTTCCTTTTTTGTACCTTTAACTTTTCCAGCCTCTTATTGCCCCTGTCCCAACTTTTTTGAGATGTGTTGCTGTCATGAAATTTCAAATGAGCCAAAATTTGGCATGAAATTTCAAAATGTCTCACTTTCGACATTTGATATGTTGTCTATGTTCTATTGTGAATACAATATCAGTTTTTGAGATTTGTAAATTATTGCATTCCATTTTTATTTACAATTTGTACTTTGTCCCAACTTTTTTGGAATCGGGGTTGTACCAACACAAAATTTGTAGACAAAAGCTCCTATCCTGGGGAGCATGGCTATCATAAAAATGCCTCTTTGTACGTTGTTTTTGTCTAGCACACATTGATTGGCTGTCTAATTAGTTCAATATTGTCCTCTGAAATGTAGATCAATGCTGATTGGATGAAAATTAATTGGTTGTTGGGAAACAGAATAGTTTCTTCACTGCACACTTTTAAATCCATCCATTATCAATAACCGCTTATCCTGTGCAGGGTCGAAGGCAAGCTGGAGCCTATCCCAGCTGACTATGGGCAAGAGGCGAGGTACACCCTGGACAAGTCACTAGATCATCATAGGGCTGATACAGTGGTGCTTGAAAGTTTGTGAACCCTTTAGAATTTTCTATATTTCTGCATAAATATGACCTAAAACATCATCAGATTTTCACACAAGTCCTAAAAGTAGATAAAGAGAACCCAGTTAAACAAATGAGACAAAAATATTATACTTGGTCATTTATTTATTGAGGAAAATGATCCAATATTACATATCTGTGAGTGGCAAAAGTATGTGAACCTCTCGGATTAGCAGTTAATTTGAAGGTGAAATTAGAGTCAGGTGTTTTCAATCAGTGGGATGACAATCAGGTGTGAGTGGGCACCCTCTTTTATTTAAAGAACAGGGATCTATCAAAGTCTGATCTTCACAACACATGTTTGTGGAAGTGTATCATGGCACGAACAAAGGAGATTTCTGAGAACCTCAGAAAAAGCGTTGTTGATGCTCATCAGGCTGGAAAAGGTTACAAAACCATCTCTAAAGAGTTTGGACTCCACCAATCCACAGTCAGACAGATTGTGTACAAATGGAGGAAATTCAAGACCATTATTACCCTCCCCAGGAGTGGTCGACCAACAAAAGTCACTCGGAGAGCAAGGCATGTAATAGTCGGCAAGGTCACAAAGGACCCCAGGGTAACTTCTAAGCAACTGAGGGCCTCTCTCACATTGGCTAATGTTAATGTTCATGAGTCCACCCTCAGGAGAACACTGAACAACAATGGTGTGCATGGCAGGGTTGCAAGGAGAAAGGCACTGCTCTCCAAAAAGAACATTGCTGCTCATCTCCAGATCTCCAAAGATCACGTGGACAAGTCAGAAGGCTATTGGAAAAAAGTTTTGTGGATGGATGAGACCAAAATAGAACTTTTTGGTTTAAATGAGAAGTGTTATGTTTGGAGAAAAGAAAACACTGCATTCCAGCATAAGAACCTTATCCCATCTGTGAAACATGGTGGTGGTAGTATCAAGGTTTGGGCCTGTTTTGCTACATCTGGGCCAGGACGGCTTGCCATCATTGATGGAACAATGAATTCTGAATTCTCTCATCTCATCTCATTATCTCTAGCCGCTTTATCCTGTTCTACAGGGTCACAGGCAAGCCGGAGCCTATCCCAGCTGACTACAGGCGAAAGGCGGGGTACACCCTGGACAAGTCGCCAGGTCATCACAGGGCTGACACATAGACAACCATTCACACTCACATCTACGGTCAATTTAGAGTCACCAGTTAACCTAACCTGCATGTCTTTGGACTGTGGGGGAAACTGGAGCACCCGGAGGAAATCCACGTGGACAACATGCAAACTCCGCACAGAAAGGCCCTCGTCGGCCACGGGGCTCAAACCCGGACCTTCTTGCTGTGAGGCGACAGCGCTAACCACTACACCACTGTGCCACCCCATTCTGAATTACACCAGTGAAATTCTAAAGGAAAATGTCAGGACATCTGTCCATGAACTGGATCTCAAGAGAAGGTGGGTCATGCAGCAAGACAACGACCCTAAGCACACAAGTCGTTCTACCAAAGAATGCTTAAAGAAGAATAAAAGTTAATGTTTTGGAATGGCCAAGTCAAAGTCCTGACCTTAATCTAATGGAAATGTTGTGGAAGGACCTGAAGTGAGCAGTTCATGTGAGGAAACCCACCAGCATCCCAGAGTTGAAGCTGTTCTGTACGGAGGAATGGGCTAAAATTCCTCCAAGCCGGTGTGCAGGACTGATCAACAGGTACCGGAAACGTTTAGTTGCAGTTATTGCTGCACAAGGGGGTCACACCAGATACTGAAAGCAAAGGTTCCCATACTTTTGCCACTCACAGATATGTAATATTGGATCATTTTCCTCAATAAATAAATGACCAAGTATAATATTTTTGTCTCATTTGTTTAACTGGGTTCTTTTTATCTACTTTTAGGACTTGTGTGAAAATCTGATGATGTTTTCGGTTATATTTATGCAGGAATATAGAAAATTCTAAAGGGTTCACAAATTTTCAGCACCATTGTACATACTAGATACAAACAACCATTCACACTCATTCACACCTACGGTTAATTTAGAGCCATCAGGTAACGTAACCTGCATGTCCCTGGACCGTGGGAGAAACCGGAGCACCCAGAGGGAACCCACGCAGACACGGAGAGAACACACAAACCCCACACAGAAAGGCTCCTGCTGACCATCAGGCCTGAACCCAAGCCCACCATGAGGCAACAGCGCGGACCACGACACCACCCACACTTTTAAATGTATAATTTAAAATCTTTGGCTTTGAGAATGTATTAAATCTTTCCAAGGCATTGGGCTCGAGTCCAGGTTAATGTCAAAGTCAAACTCGAAAGTAAGCAAATTTGTAGTCCAAGTCATGTGACTTGAGGCCACAACACTGATGCTGATGGGGGGTTAATTTTTCATTTCATTACATTTCATTTATTTGTTTATTTAGACAGGACAATGCATATTAAATGAACACTGCATACATGAGATATGCACTATAAATACACCGGAATTAGCAAAAATGCTAAATTCCATCCGTAGTCCCCAAACAAGAAATATAAAACACTTAACAATACAAGTTCATAAAAAAAATCACAAAATCACAATAGACCAATAAATAAAAAAGCCAAAACCATATAAATGTGTACAATGTACAATCATGTACACACACACATATATATATATACATGACTGTATATGTATACATGACTGCACAAATATCGGTTATATAAACATATGAACAAACTCCCCTGTGCGTGCAACATACAGTTACACGCACAAGGGAGAGCCCAGACTGAACATGGATTATAGATGCTCACAGGTTTGTTTGTCTAAGATCCAATCTGTAAGTTGTACTTTAAAAGTCCCAAAAGACAGACACTCTCTGATATTGATGGGTAGCTTATTCCATTCCAAACATCCCTGAACTGATAACACAATTTGGGGAAATGTTGTACATCTAAATTGCACCTCACAGTCCCCTCTTATGACAGCTTTGGTCCAGGGCCATAGCCAGCATTTTAAAATCACAGAGGTCTGTGAAAGATTTTCGACATATTTAAATGAGAGGGGTGAAATGACCATATAATAATCTTTAATTCAGTCAGTGCTGTCTGTAAAACACTAGTTATCCAAATCGAGGCCTATAGCCTATTTAAATAAAAACCTCAACCTTTACTACAAGGCCAGAGCCATGTCCAGATCATTTCTACATGTGTCACTGTCAGCCTTTAATCTTTACACCACAGCAAAATCAAGTCAGAACACTTCTTACAAATATTGCTTTGACTTACCGAATGATTTATTAAAGTTCACAAACAAAGCTGTACTGCTTCGAAAACCTGTAGGCTAAATTTTAACAGCTTTATGGAAGTGCGCTGATGGTTACCATGCACACGCTCTAGAATGAGCACTCGCAGTGTCTAGAACTGCATTCTTTTGGGGGTCGCACTCGCACACTCTCATAGCCTGCCCTATCTTCTTGTTTTTTTCTGTTCTTGCTCTCCCACACACGCAAGATACAGACGCAGAGGACCCAATCCCACCAAGATCCTCTTAAACTCTCTAATATCACAAGGCAAAGTTATCCAAGGCAAACACAAGTTGAAACTTTCCACTCTATTGCTTTGGCTTATCGAATGATTCATTTTTAAAATCACAAACAAGGTAGGCTACAACTGAGCTGCTTCGAAAATGTAAATTTAACAGCTTCATGAAAGTGCACTGATGGTTACCATGAAAAAAACGTGTCTACTGCACTGCAATGCAATGAGCACACACACATACATACATACCCAGAGCAGTGGGCAGCCATGCTAACAGCACCCGGGGAGCAGATGGGAGTTAGATGCCGCGCTCAAGGGCACCTCAGCCCAAGGCCGTCCCATATTAACCTAACCACATGTCTTTGGATTGTGGGGGAAACCAGAGCACCCGGAGGAAGAACAAGCAAGCGCCACACAGAAAGGCCCTCACCGGCCACAGGGTTAGAACCCAGAACCTTCTTGCTGTGAGGCGACCGTGCTAACCACTACACCACCGTGCTGCCCGTACAAATGTATTTTCAGCTCTTAAAAATGACCTCGGTGGCCTCATAGCTGGCTACGGTAGGGTGCATCAGTTGCCCCCTAAAAATGAAAAGTTCCTCCGATCATGATGCATTTTTGTTTTTATGTTCCTTTTGGTAAGAAAACACACTGGGTGAAATATTTTGACAAAACTCAAAAGTTTAATTTTGGCACCAGGAGCTCAAAGTTATGGAAAAAGCTGCTATTTTATGACTTTTATGACAAAATTTCGATCACTTTTCATGAAATGTTATGGCACCTTATAGAGTATACCAAATATCTTAGATACACATTTTTAGTACATATTCTAAATATTCTATCAAGCACAGTTTGAGTTTTAGCTGTTCATTGAATCACTGTTCAACTACTTTTAAACAATACAAATGTATTATGAATCGCATTAATGCTTCTCAATCCCTTGCAAAGGTTCTTAACATGATCTCTGGCTCACAAGAAATCAATAAATGGAGTCCAACATTGTGATTCAAACCTTACGCGAAAACAAAATAAGCGTTTTTTGGCAAAAAAAAAAAAAAAAAGAACCTCATGGTGCCACCATTAAGACTTTTGAATATGGTCAAAAAATTTTACAGGATGTCTTTATTGGTGAAAAGGAACACCCAAACAAAAATGCATCAGATTTTATTAAAGTGAGGGCAACTGATGCACCCTAGGCTACGGCCATACTGTAGGTACAATCCGTGTAAGGATTTATACACTACCGTTCAAAAGTTTGGGGTCACTTTGAAATGTCCTTATTTTTGAAAGAAAAGCACTGTTCTTTTCAATGAAGATCACTTTAAACTAATCAGAAATCCACTCTATACATTGCTAATGTGGTAAATGACTATTCTAGCTAAATTCTACTAAATGTCTGGTTTTTGGTGCAATATCTCCATAGGTGTAGAGGCCCATTTCCAGCAACTATCACTCCAGTGTTCTAATGGTACAATGTGTTTGCTCATTGCCTCAGAAGGCTAATGGATGATTAGAAAACCCTTGTACAATCATGTTAGCACAGCTGAAAACAGTTGAGCTCTTTAGAGAAGCTATAAAACTGACCTTCCTTTGAGCAGATTGAGTTTCTGGAGCATCACATTTGTGGGGTCGATTAAATGCTCAAAATGGCCAGAAAAATGTCTCGACTAGATTTTCTATTCATTTTACAACTTATGGTGGGAAATAAAAGTGTGACTTTTCATGGAAAAACACAGAATTGTCTGGGTGACCCCAAACTTTTGAACGGTAATGTATATGTTTCAAAACTTCTTTCATGGCAGTAATGTGACTCCATAGTAAACATTTCTGACACTAGTCTGATTCCTGTGTGTATAAATACTCACGACTGGCAGATGTTGTGCATAGGTATTTCCTCTAACAACACGTCGATCATACATAATGTTTCCATAGCCTGGTCGTCCTTCATTTCTGTATCACGTGAAAAAATAAGTGATTACCATTAGTTTCAAAAACATAAACCAGTTAGACATCTATCACTTAGCTAAGCGCATTCAGAGTCAGTTGTCTCTGTATAACCCTATACACATGCTCCAGAGGGCATCGACAAACACTGAGTGCACTCAGCTCAGTCACCCAGATGGGCTTCTTACTCCAGCATGGCAGGATCCGTGTGCCTGAGGAGGCTGAGAGCGGCGTGGGGACGACTGGAAAACGTGTACCATCCATCCAGAGGCCCTACTTTGCGCTGTAACCTCGAAGCCATTATGATAATATCAGACGATACCGTGTTAGATGATGAAAAGCAGATGAGAACACTGAGCGCTAACACGTACTCAGATATGACGAATGTCTCAACTGTTTATAAAAGCTGCCCTAGCAACAGTAACTACAACGTTTCTGCGTGTTCTTGGATCGCTATGACGTCACAATGAAGTCATTCTTTTGTTTCGTTCCCTTGAACAGACATGACGTAGCCCTGGTTGGGTTTTTACCATCTTTAAAGGTGCAGTGTGGAATGGAAGCATTTTGGCCACCTGGTGACTTCATGCTCTACACTCTAAACAGATATAGGGGGCAGTAAAACACCACAAACTTGGGGTGTCCACCCCAAGAAACAAGGAAATGCACAGGTCCTCTTCGCCCTAAACACACCGCCACCATCTGACAGAATTATCACTCACTGAATACAGCATAAAAATCAGAATCAGAGTCAGAATCATGTTTACTGGCTGGCTATGTCTATTGATATGTTGACACACACACACACAAGAGAAGAGAAGAAACCTTTATTTGTCACATGCACACTTCAAGCACAGTGAAATTCATCCTCTGCATTTAACCCATCTGAAGCAGTGAACACACGCACACACACATACCCAAAGCCAGAGGTGGAACAACTGCACACAAGGCCTGAGGGCAAAACACCAATCAGGGCCCCCCCACATGGCGAAATTGCAAACAAACAAATTAGAAGGCTTGCGGCATATAGGCCTACTCAGGCTATATCTAACAAAAAGTTTTTAAGAGCATAGCCTTTGGACCTAGCCATGGTGAAATTGCAAACAAACAGAAGGCCTGCGGCATATAATCAGGCTATATTAGAACAGAACTTGCTCAAAGGGTGGGGCCCTGTACGGCTAGGGGGAGGGCCCAAGGCCCAGGGGCAATGGCCCTGCCCGCCCCCCCCTTTAGCTCCACCCCTGCCCAGAGCAGTAGGCAGCCACACTAGAGCACCCGGGAAGCAGTCAGGGATTAGGTACCTTGCTCAAGGGCACCTCAGCCCAAGGCCACCCCACGTCAACCTAACTGCATGTCTTTGGACTGTGGGGGAAACCGGAGCACCTGGAACAAACCCACGCAGACACAGGGAGAACATGCAAACTCCACACAGAAAGACCCTCGCCGGCCGCTGGGTTCAAACCCGGAAGCTTCTTGCTGTGAGGCGACCATGTTAACCACTACACCACCGTGCCGCCACGGTGGAATTTGGTTCCAGCAGTTAGTGTCTCTCTAGTGATACAGGGGAAGGTATGTGTATATGTAAGTTATGGATACACAGAGGTGGACAAAGTACCCAACTTCATTACTTAAGTCAAAGTACAGATCGCGCTGGTCAAATGTTACTCCGATACAAGTGAAAGTTATCCGGTCAAATTTTTACTTAAAGTACTGAAGTACTTGCTTTTAAAAATATTTAAGGATTAAAAGTACATTTTCTGTCAACGCGTCATTGTATTATTGCCACAACGCTTACAAAACCTAACGCCGTTACCAAAGACAGAAATGTGAATTCACAAAATGAACGCATGCTGTGCCATTATGCTGGTTTAATGTTAAGCTTGTTAGTCAGTGAAACGCCACCTGACATGCTAGCAAACTCTTTTCAAACTCGGAATCATATTGCATAGCTAACGCTACTAGAAAAGAAATATTTCTCCATTTTGTTCATTTGGCACGATTATGCTAAAACATATTTCTGAAAGGACTTCAGATAAGTTAATGTTATTTATGTTAGCATAACTCTGTTTTTACATGCTAACTAACAGTGTCCAAGTTAACTAGCTATGTGTTATCATTAGCCGTAGACAAGGCGATGGCAACTTGGTGGGCAAATCCATAGAAAAAGTCATTTGACTAACCAGACTACATAGGTACTGTACGTTTGCAACATTATTGTTAACTCTAAAAGCACAGACAACTTTATTGCTAGCTTTCTCTTGGAATAAAACGTCAAAGTACAGATCCCACTGGTCAAATGTTACTCCGATACAAGTGAAAGTTGTCCAGTCAAATTTTTACTTAAAGTACTGAAGTACTTGCTTTTTAAAATACTTAAGTATTAAAAGTACATTTTCTGTCAACACATTGTTGTATTATTGCCACAACGCTTACAAAACCTAATGCCGTTACCAAAGACAGAAATGTGAATTCACAAAATGAACGCATGCTGTGTCATCATGCTGGTTTAACATTAAGCTCGTTAGTCAGTGAAACGCCACCTGACATGCTAGCAAACTCTTATTGAGATGGTGACCTCTTCTGCTCCTCGGACCTGCCTGAGACATCCTGGTACCCTACATCTGGCTGAAGTCTCATCACATCACTCCTGTAGAGGACGGCCCCATATGGACAGTTGAAAGCCATACTTGGAAGATGCTCTGGACTCTTACAGTAATGTCTGAGGACTACAGTTGACTTGCTAACTTTAGGACTGCAGTTGTCATGAACAGTTTTGCACTCAAGTTTCCATCAATGAAGAGTTTATAACGTCAATGAAACAGACTTCATGTTAAAACTGTTAATCACATTGTCTGTTATCACCCAAATGAGGATGGGTTCCCTTTTGAGTCTGGTTCCTCTCGAGGTTTCTTCCTTGTGTCGTCTGAGGGAGTTTTTCCTTGCCACCGTCACCACAGGCTTGCTCATTGGGGATAGATTAGGGAGAAAATTAGCTCATGTTTAAAGTCATTAAAATTCTGTAAAGCTGCTTTGTGACAATGTCTATTGTTAAAAACGCTATAAAAATAAACTTGACTTGATTTCTGAGAAGAAAACCGGGGACATTTTTGGTTCGGTGGTGAAAATATCATTAAAACATCTACTGTTTTCATCTTTGTAATAAAACGGGGGGACATTTCTGGTTTTCATGTATTTTGATCACGTGTTGCATTAAAAGTGAGATTTTCCTCACTGAGTGCACTGTAGGTCTATTCTGCAACTGCTTTAGGTTAACATTAATTAAAGACAATGGGAAAATCTCTGGTATGGGTACATAGTTTAGATTTACAGACTCTTAAATTGTAGGCTAGCTGAAATAGATGTTTCAGACCCATGAAAGTCCATCCATTATCTGTAGCTGCTTTTCCTGTTTTAGGGTTGCAGGCAAACTGGAGCCTATCCCAGCTGACTATGGGTGAGAGGCAGGGTACACCCTGGACAAGTCACCACGTCATCACAGAGCTGACACATAGAGACAAACAACCATTCATACTCACACCTATGGTCAATTTAGAGCCACCAATTAACCTAACCTGCATGTTTTTGGACTGTAAGGGAAACCGGAGCAAACCCACACAGACACGGGGAGAACATGAAAACTCCATACAGAAAGGCCCTCGTCAGCCATTGGGCTCGAACCCAGAACCTTCTTGCTGTGAGGCAACAGTGCTAACCACTACACCATTGTGCCATTCACCCATGAAAATAAATATCCATCCATGCATTATCTGTAGCGACTTATCCTGTTCTACAGGGTCGCAGGCAAGCTGGAGCCTATCCCAGCTGACTATGGGCGAGAGGCGGGGTAACGAGGGAGGATAGAAAAGGAGGAAGAGAGCAAAGAGAGGCGATCTCTCCCGACCAGAGCATATGTGTGTGTGCATGTGTGTGAGTAAGTGAATGAGAATAGTGAAACTGAAAAGCAAGCAAATAGAAAAAATAAAGGTTTGCGTCACTATCATTTCCCGCCTGCCCAGTTTCAGTATTCCACCCACCTCAGGGACTTGCACCAAGCCCCAATTCCATAAATTTGGGACACTATGTAAACAATAAATAAAAACAGAATGTGAAGACTTGCAAATCATGGGGACCCTATAGTTAATTGGAAATAGTACAAAGACAACATATTAAATGTTGAAACTGAGAAATTGTATTGATTTTTGAAAAATATATATACTCATTTTGAATTTGATGTCAGCAACACATTTCAGAAAAGGTGGGACAGGGACAACAAAAGACTGAAAAAGTTTTGTAATTCTAAAAAAACCCCCTCTAATTTGGTTAATTAGCAACAGGTATGATTGGGTATAAAAAGAGCATCCCAGAGAGGCGGAGTCTCTCAGAAGTAAAGATGGGGAGGGATTCATCACTCTGTGAAAGACTGCATGGGCAAATAGTGCAACAATTTAAGAATAACGTTCCTCAATGTAAAACTGCAAAGAATTTGGGGATCACATCATCTATGGTACATAATATCATTAAAAGATTCAGAGAATCTGGAGAAATCTCTGTATGCAAGAGACAAGGCTGAAAACTGACATTGGATGCCTGTGATCTTCAGGCCTTCAGGAGACACTGCATTAAAAGCAGACATGTGTCTGGAGTGGAAATCACTGTATGGGCTCAGGGACACTTCAGAAAACCATCATCTGTGAAAACAGTTCATTACTGTATCCGCAAATGCAAATTAAAACCAGATATAAACAATATCCAGAAACACCGCCTGAGGTCTTTCACGATGGACTGAGGCAAAGTGGAAAACTGTCAAAAAACCTTACAAAAAAGAAGTTTATTTAAGTGTGCTTCTAATATACTTCTTTTTAACTAAAAATAAGAGAGTATGCTTTCAGTTTACTTTTTATTTACTTATCAGAGATATACTGTACTTAATGAAGTTATACATAAGTATACTTGGCTTATACTGAAAAGCTTATACTTAAACTTTTGATCAAAATATACTTAACAAAAGTGTAATAAAGTGTTAAAATATTTGTGCCTTATGTTTAAGTGTACTTGCCCTGTAGTTGTGCTTCAGCATTGTTGACTCTTAGGTATGTCTGTGGTTCCATATAAGTTTTTTTTTTTTTTAATTCTCCTGAGTGGGATAATTCATCTCATCCCATCTCATTATCTTTAGCCGCTTTTTCCTGTTCTACAGGCTTGCAGGCAAGCTGGAGCCTATCCCAGCTGACTACAGGGGTACACCCTGGACAAGTCGCCAGGTCAGTGGGATAATTATCTCATCTCATCTCATTATCTCTAGCCGCTTTATCCTTCTACAGGGTCGCAGGCAAGCTGGAGCCTATCCCAGCTGACTACGGGCGAAAGGCGGGGTACACCCTGGACAAGTCGCCAGGTCATCACAGGGCTGACACACAGACACAGACAACCATTCACACTCACATCCACACCTACGGTCAATTTAGAGTCACCAGTTAACCTAACCTGCATGTCTTTGGACTGTGGGGGAAACCGGAGCACCCGGAGGAAACCCACGCGGACACGGGGAGAACATGCAAACTCCACACAGAAAGGCCCTCGCCGGCCCCGGGGCTCGAACCCAGGACCTTCTTGCTGTGAGGCGACAGCGCTAACCACGACACCACCGTGCCGCCCTGGGATAATTATTTTTTTTAATTTATTTATTTTTCTTTAGAGCTTGGATGTCAATTTCAGTTGTCATTTCCATGTTTTTATACTTTGGCATTTAATACAATCTTGCTTTAAATCAAGTTTTTTAAAGAAAATGAATATGTTCTTAATCCTGAGTGTCTGTTGTTATTTTGTGAATTCTTACCTTTATAACTTCATTGTAACTTAAGGTACAAAACACTTAAGTCGTCTACTGGTAGTGTGCATGAGGTAAGGGTTCGGGCTAGAAAACTAATAGTATACCTAGAAGGGTAATTGCAGTATACTTCAAAACTAAAAAGTGGACTAGATGTATATAACCAGTAACTAATGGTATAGTTCCAATATGCTATTGAGTATACTTTTATAAACTAAAAAGTGGACTAGAAGTGTGCAACAAGTAAACCAATAGTATATTTCCAGTATACTACAAAGTATATTTTAATAAACTAAAAAGTGGACTAGAAGTATAAAACAAGTAAACTCATTGTATATTTCCAGTATACTATGAAGTATGCTTTTGTAAACTAAAAAGTGGTCTACAAGTATAGAACTAGTAAGCTATTGGTATATAAGTTTACTTGTGGTATATTTGTGGGGGCAAATGGGGGCCAACATAGTCACTGGATGCTGGTATGGGTGAGCTCCATACTGGATCTAAAACATCCACTGAGTGGCGCAGACCTCAAGTCCTACTCTGACCTCCTCATGGTGTCACCTGGATTAAAACCGACAGGAGAGGACAACTGCAGGTACCTGGCACAGTATAACCAGGTCACTCTGGGCAGATGGGGCTCGTCAGCCATGGTAGGCAACCTGTCTAGGAGAAGGACACTCCGATATAAAACCTACGACCCGAAGACCTCGCTGTCACCGTCCCAGCTTGCTAAGCTATGGCAGATGATCCCCAGGTGTAAAGGGTGGGGCCAGTTCTGCACACACTGTACTTCACCTACAAAACTCCATTGTGCAGGCCAAAGGATGTGTCCACGTCCACGACCACCAGCTCTTCCAAGACCTGTAGCGATGGGAAAGGGGTGAAAACAACAGGTGGAAGATGACACTGGAAGCCGCAATCCCAATCCTGCATACAGGTGGTTCAGGACACTGGTCGCCTGATGTTGACCCGGAGACGACAACATCACTCGGCAGCACCCTGAACAGCCAAGCAGCCTTTTCTAGGGATAGCACTGCTTGCTCCACATGGAGAGGGGCCTAGAAAAGCTGGCCTAAAAAAAGCTCGTCTCCTGGCCACTCAGTTGGCTAGCCACGGTCAATAGGCATCTTCACAAGCAGCTGAACAAAAACAAGAACAAAATCAAATTCAAAGAAGAATCGTTGCACACTCCTGAAAGTTGCATGCTGGAACATCAGAACCATGCTTGATTCAGCTGTCTGCAGTTGTCCAGAATGTCGCTCTGCTCTTATTGCACATGAACTGTCATGTCTAGATGTTGACATCGCTGCTCTCAGTGAAGTCCGGTTTCCAGAGGAAGGCAGCCTCAAAGAACACGGTGCTGGATACACTCTCTACTGGTCAGGCAAACCATCAACAGAGAGACGCCTCTCTGGTGTCGGCTTCATGGTTAGAAACTCCATCGCTTCCAAGCTTGAAACTCTGCCAACTGGTCATTCTGACCGCATCATCTCCATGCACCTCCCACTCAGTACCCAACAGCACGTCACGCTCTTTAGTGTGTATTCCCCGACTCTCCAAGCAGATCCAGCAAAAAAGGACAAGTTTTTTTCCAACCTGCACAGGCTCCTGCAAAGCACCCCTGCTGATTGACAAGGTTATCATCCTTGGTGACTTTAATGCCAGAGTGGGCCGAGATTCAGAAGCCTGGAAAGGAGTTCTTGGGAAACATGGTGTTGGAAACGGCAACGAAAATGGGCGCCTACTGCTGGAGATCTGCACAGAACAACAACTCGTTATCACAAATACCATCTTCCAGCAAAGAGACAGTTTAAAAACAACCTGGATGCATCCTCGGTCCAAACACTGGCACCTCTTTGACTATGTTCTAGTGCACCAGAGAGACCTGAATGACGTCTTACACACCAGAGTAATGCCCAGCGCAGAATGCCACACTGACCATCGCCTTGTCCACTGCAAACTCAAACTTCACTTCAAACCCAAACCAAAGAAGAGAGGACCCAGCAGGAGGAAACTCAAGATTAGCAGTTTCCAGTCAGCTGAAGTGAAAGCTGACTTCCAGGCAGGTCTACAGTCAAAGTTTGAGGAATCCAGCTGCCCCACAGATTCCTCTCCAGAAAGTCTTTGGAAACAACTGAAAACAGCCATTCTACAGACATCTGAAGAAGTCCTCGGTTTCACCAAAAAGAAGAACAAAGATTGGTTCGACAAAAACAGTGAAGAGATTCAGGAAATGCTGGCGAAGAAGAGATCTGCACCCCCACCCAGAGCAACACTTCCATCATCAAGTTCGCTGACGACACCACTGTCATTGGGCTGATCACCGGCGGAGATGAGAGCGCCTACACTGTACACTGTAGGCCCTACAGGGAGGAGGTGGCTCAGCTGGTCTCCTGGTGCCAGGAAAATAACCTCACCTTGAATGCTGAGAAGTCCAAGGAGATTATTATTGACCCGAGGAAGAGGAGGAGAGACCAGCACGCCTTGCTGCACATCAACGGGACACAGGTGGAGAGGGTGAAAACATTTAAATTCCTCGGAACTCACATCAGTGAGGATCTCACCTGGACACACAACACACAGCAGACCATCAAGAAGGCTCAACAGAGACTCTTCTTCCTGAGGAAGCTGAGGAAATTTGGACTGTCCACCAAACTCCTCAGCAACTTCTACAGGTGCACAGTGGAGAGCGTCCTGACAAATTCCATCACTGTGTGGTATGGGAACTGCACAACTCAGGACAGAAAGGCTCTCCAGCGTGTCATTAAAATGGCACAGTTCATCTGTGGAGCTGTCCTCCCCCAGTACAGGACATTTACAACACCCGGGTCACAAAAAGGGCACAGAGCATCATCAGGGACCAAACACACCCACAACACAGACTATTCACGCTCCTACCATCTGGCAGACGCTACAGGAGTATGAAAGCAAGGACTACTAGACTGACAAACAGTTTTTACCCCCAGGCCATCAGGCTTTTGAACCATGGATTATAATCACCATCGACCTCTATATTTCCATATTTCCATCAGGCTTTTGAACCACAGACTATATTAGCAATTTTGCACAAGACATTGCACAGTATATCTACCTCTATGTTTGCACATTGTTTGTTTGCCTCTCCTTTTTTTTAATGTTATCTTCATTTTCACTCTACCTTTATATTTTGCATTCCATATGCACTTTATATTTTATATTTCATTTTTTACATATATATATATAAATATGAAATATAATATTTCTTTTTATATTGGTAAGTGTAGTTTGGTCGGGCAGTTGAAAAATAAGAATTTCATTACCCAATAATAAACCGTTGTGTCTGTTATTGTGTATGACAAATAAAAATCTTGAATCTTGGTGACAAAAACCTCCAAATGGCCCTCAACGGAGGCTAGAACATAATTATTGATCACAATAAATACCAATATGACGTGATGTTTCATTAACCTCATTTATATTTATGTAATTCCTCCTATATTTCTTCCCTATTGTCCAACCCTTAGGGAATGTAGTGTGCCTTTCCTCTCGCTCTCTCAATTCACTATTATGCCATGTTCATTTGGCTTATGTCATTTGGGATGCACATAGGGCACCTACTACCTACCTAGATAGCACATAGTATACAGTGTCCCTTCTCCAATGACTAAAGCCAAATGGAAATGGAATGACCTTTAACCAAATCCAACATTCATAACCTCTCCCTCAATTTCATAGTCATTACGCTCAACTTTGACAGTTTAAGATGTTAGTGATGCATTGTACATTATTCCCACTGGTAATAACATTATTTCTTACTATGATGATTTGATATTTGATGATATGGGGATGGAGTACTTTTAAAAATGACATTGCTTAATTGTACCTTAGGCCTATATTCCTTGAAAAAAATGTTATTACATTGCTCAGGATTGTTTTTTTTTTTTTTTGACCAAATAGTTAAATAAAGTTGTTTAGCAAAAAGCCATTCAAGTAAAGTCAAGTCAACTTTATTGTCAAATATGCTATGCATGCTTGACATACAGCACAGATGAAATTACAGTCCTCTCTGACCCACGGTGCAAACAGGCAATAATATAAATAAAAAATAGAATAATTGAGATAAACAATACAAAAACAGTATAAACACTCTAGATAAGAACTGGACATAGACTAAACACTCATAAATAAAAATAGAATAATTGAAATAAACCACACAAACAGTATAAATACTCTAGATAAGAACTCAACAGACTAAACACTCATAAATAAAAATAGAATAACTGAAATAAACAACACAAACAGTATAAACACAGGGGCGCAGATAGGATTTTTGAACTGGGGGGGACTGAGCTGTCAGCAAATGATTCCATTTTGTGTAAATGCATATATATATAATGTGTGTGTGTGTGTGTGTGTGTGTGTGTGTGTGTGTGTGTGTACTGAAGCTTCAATATACATTCGAATTGTGAGTTTTCTAACTGAATGAACATTGGTAGACAAAGGCCTACCTGGTCAACATTGCTCGGTTTTTGAAAAAACGCTGTAGCTAATTGTTTTTTGTTTTTTCATTGTTGACCCCACCAGGGATTGCCTGCAGGCCAGGAGGACAATGTTAACATCTTGAATCTCATAATTTCAGTTAACAGTTGCTGCTTACTAAAATAACATTATACATAAAAATAACAACATTAAAAGATATTCACCTACAGCCTAGAATGCTGTTAGTTTACATTTAGCCTACTTCAGGTAAGTCCAAATTCCTTCTTATTATTATCAGACTAGCTACTCAACATTACAAAACAAGTATTTGTCACATCTGGGAAAGGCAACAGGCATAGGATATTTACATCTTTTGGTTCTTGAAACAAACGCTGTGATTTTTTTCCCCCCTCTTCTGGCTTAATGTGGCAGAAAGATCACCAGCTCGGTCTAAAAAACGTTAATAGCAAACTTGTAATTGTAACACAACTTTGTTATGGAGCCTTCTTCAATCGCGTGGCATGGATCCACTGTGGGAAAAGGTCAGTTAAAACAGCAGTATGAGTAATGGCGACTATTTCTGCAGGCCCGCTATATCTAGGTTCTCCCTATTGTCCAAATTGTTTAAAAAGTCGCACCAGCACCTTGTCTCCCACTTGGAAGGGGTGTGTGGGTGCTGATGGTGGAGATGGTATTGTACTATTGACCTTAGTACAAATTTTATGCAACTTATCCATAAGGGCTGCAGAATACTCATCCATATGTGTTTTCAAATCAGAGGTACCCAGAGCCGGAGTCCCCTTTCTCCAGGGGAGAGGGAAAGGTCTTCCAAAAATAATTTCGTAGGGAGAGTAGCCCCCTAGACTAGGTTTTGATGTCATGCGAATTTCAGCCAGAGTGGCTGGCAATAAGTCTACCCAATTTTTCGAACCTGTGGCCTGCATGGCCTTAGTTAGTTTGTCTTTCAATGTTCGATTAGTACGTTCTACGATACCAGAGGATTGAGGGTGGTACGGAATGTGAAAACCCCAGTTTAGTGAGAGATACTTACAAAGGTCTTGTGTGACTTTTGAGGTGAAAGGGGTACCTTTGTCTGAGTCTATGGCGTCTGGAACCCCATAACGAGGTATTATTTCTTTTGCCAGAATATGAGTAACTATCTTCGTGTTCTCTCAAGAACAAGGACAGGCTTCTACCCATTTAGAGAATTTGTCCACAATCACCAGGAGATATTTAAACGGCCCACAGGGAGGCATGTGTGTGAAGTCGATTTGCCATTGTAGGAATGGAGACGTAGGTATGGGTAAACACTCGTGTTTCGCGACTGCTTTAGAGGGATTATTTTGAGCGCAGATGAGGCATCTCTCGAGAATTGAGTCCACCAAACTGTTTAAATTGGCTATACAAAAAAGTTTGTTCATGTCCCCCTTCACCCCCCTTCGTGCACGATGTGTCACGCCCTGAAATTCACGCACAAGGAAGGCAAGGCAATGAGATGGAAGACAAAGGCGGCCATCCTGACTGTACCATAGGCCATCAGAGGCAACATAAGCGCCTTGTAACTGCCAAAAGGCAGAATCATTTGGAGAGGCTGAAGCCTGTAAAGAAAGAAGATCTAAATCGGGAATCAATGTACTAGCAAGGCAAGATGTATTACATAGTGAAGGATCTAGGCCAGGAGACATGACACCAGAAGCAGCAGCAAGTTTTGCACTACGATCAGCAAGAGAATTACCCATGATTTCAGGTGTGTTCCCCGAGGCATGCGCTTCTATGGCGAGTGACCTAGGGAGATGACAAGAATCAATGAGATTTTGTACTAAGGTAGAGTGTGAAATGGGCTTCCCGTCCGTGGCATGGAAGCCTCGAGACTGCCAAATCTTCCCAAAATCATGAGCCACACCAAAGGCGTAACGAGAGTCTATGCAGATTGTGACATCTTTGCCCTGAAACAAAATACAAGCACGCATTAACGCATACAACTCGGCTGCCTGAGCCGAAGAGAAAGGAAGAGCATAGGCCTCATGCACAATATCAGGCAATGAACACACAGAATAACCACAGAGGAAAACACCATCTGAGGGTTTAGAACAAGAGCCATCAACAAAGAGTACTTCCCCCGTCCCTAGAGGGCTGGAGGAGAGATCAGACCTGATACTGGTAGTATGCAAGATTTCAGATAGACAATCATGATCGGTGTCTTCCAGACTGTCGTCCTGAGAATTAAGAAGGCGTGCGAGAGCGTGACCTACAGTATTGAAAGAGGATGTGGCACGAATTTCGAGATTGTCAGTAGAAAAGAGAATGGTTTCATATCCGGAGCGTCGCTGTGCAGTCATATGCTGGGTCTGTAAATTTTGCAACACCTGTTTAACTTGATGTGATGAGTGCAAAATCAGTGGGTGAGACAAAACCAATTTTTCCGCATCTAAAACCATCAGAGCACAGGCGGCGACAGCCCTTAGACACGCAGGTAAGCCTTGAGCAACAGTGTCTAATGTTTTGGATAAAAACGCACACGGACGCATCCCACCCCCATGCTCCTGGGCCAAAACAGCAGACGCTGTGCCTTGGTGTTCACAGGCATAGAGATGGAAGGGCTTTGAGTAGTCAGGTAAACCCAGCGCCGGAGCTGAACAGAGAGCGCTTTTGAGGGAGTGATAAGCGTCCATCATAGTGTCAGTCCAGGTCAAGGGCTGTTGCAGTGGATCGTGATGAGAGATTGCAGAACGGAGAATCTTGTCATATAAAGAGCAGTCAGGGATCCATTGTCTGCAGTAGTTGATAAGACCCAGAAAAGACATCAGTGCATGTTTAGTTGCAGGGCATTTTGTGTCTAGAATCACCCACACCCGATCAGATGACAGCTTACGACAACCTTGTGAAAGTTCAAAACCCAGGTACCTAACAGTGTCCATGCAAAACTGGAGCTTGGTTCTGGAAACCTTGAAGCCCTTGTGCGCCAGATGTTGGAGCAGGCGTAAGGAGGCGTCTCGGCAGATTTCTGGTGATTCAGCAGATACCAGAAGATCATCTGCGTACGTCAGGACCACAGAGCCCTGAGGGAGGGAGAGGTCACAAAGTGCGTTAGGAATTACGGCTGAGAAAACAGCAGGAGAATCAATAAAACCTTGCGGTAGGCGTGTCCAAGTATACTGCTTCCCTCTGTGCGTAAATGCAAACAAAGGCTGTGTGTTTTCTTCAACAGGAACGCTGAAAAAGGCAGAACAGAGATCAATAACGGAAAAACAGCAATGATGAACAGGAACTTGTGACATTACAGAGGAAACGTCAGGTACAATGGGTGCCACAGGGACAATCAGTTCATTAATCTTACGTAAGTCCTGCGTGAAACGCCAGGTACCATCAGGTTTAGGTACTGGATTGACAGGTGTATTGTACGAGCTGGTACACGGTCTCGCCACGCCTTGCTCAAGAAGAGACTGCAGGATGACATCGATTCCTTTGGCTTTGTCTTCAGAGAGAGGATACTGTCTAACATAAACAGGAAGCACGTGTTTAAGCTTAGCTTCATAAGGGACACGATGAACTAGGCCAACCTCGTCCTTGTGTTCAGCCCAAAGGGAGGAGGGAAGATCATTAAAAGGGTCTGTAGAAGGATCTGTAGAAGAAACAACAGTGTTTACAGAAGCCATGCAAACAGCAGAGATATTTGGAACAGTCAGATGTGAGGAAAGATAAGATAAGGCAGGAGGCAGAGAGTCAGGAGTGCAAATAATCATTTTTGATCCCTGAAACGAAATGGATAAATGTAACAGACTCATTAGATCCCGCCCCATTAGATTAAAAGGACACTGTGGCATCAACACAAAAGAGTGATGTTTACGAAGTGCTGTGTCAGCGGGACAGGTTACCAATAACGGAGGAGTGCAAGGGGGGGAGAAAGGGACCCCATCAATTCCCACAGAGCGAACAGTTTTGTTAGAAATCGGACCCTCGTAGGATTCTCCCACAGAGGACATCGTAGCACCAGTATCAATTAGAAAAGGAAGCACCTTTCCATCTATAGCAATTCTACGACAGGCAAATCATTGGCTAGATAAGAGTCGAAAGAACAATGTAGCATCACGGGGTCACAGCTCTGTAGGCAGCTCTAAGTTTGATATGGGCACGCGGGGCGTTGCTGCGCGAACGGGTTTGCCGTAGGGGCAGACTGATTAGAAGGAGGAAGGGGAGCAGGAGGAGGAGGAAACATATCAGAAGATTGATGCTGCTGAAGATTAGAAGGAGGACGGGGAAACATATGCTGTGCATTGTCTTCATCCGCCTTTTTCTTTCGACACTCACGTACCCACTGTCCTTCTCTGCCACAATAATAGCACACTCCAGGGCGTACCCTACTCCAAGGCACCCTGTCCTGCGGGCAGGTGCCCCAATTCCGATTCCTTTGTTGTCTATTCATGTCCTCAGGGGGCTGTGAGTAGCCACCGACCACAGAAAGGCAGGCCACCTGCTTACCATCCAGAATATCATCTCCCTCCATAGTTCTAATTTTTTCCCCTAGGGTTCTCACGATCATATTACTATGGTCACTTAAATGATGTTTCAGAACCTTCTGGATATCAGGACGACAATTATTCAAAAATGTCGAAATAAAGAGCGGATTGGCTTGTTGTTGATCTAATTGCATATTTCCCAGGCAAGTCCACGTCTCGCTAAAACGTGTCAAAAACTTTGAAGTGAGTTCAGCCTTCTCCTGTTTACAATTAGTAACCTGTGAAAGATCACGGCTAGCCTGTTGTCGTGAGAGCAGATAACGCGTCAATTGGTCCTTTAATTCTCTCATGGCTCTATCGGTATCTTTCCAGTAGAACTTAAGCTCATGCTTTGTGGTGGTTTTGCCACCTTCTTCTGCCTTAATTTCAATTACTTCATAATCATCATTTTCAGGGCCTAAGCAGGGCACTGCAGCTAACAATGCAACTTCTTCATAACGATCGCTTAGAACGGCATGCAGGATAAAGCGGTAATTTGCTCCGACCAGCTGGGAATGTCTACACCAGGGGTGGCCAACCAGTCGGAGCCCAAGAGCCACAATTCTTACTGTGTTACGGCAAAGAGCCACATCAGCACATGAACATGGGCACACAAATATTACCCTTCCTTCTGCGTGCGCGGACACACACACACAGCCACATTGATGTCACACTCCAACTTAACCAATGCCCCACACCAACATGATAATGATACATTTACTGCAGTACCAAGACCACAGGCCAGTCATTTTCAACAGTGGCGACTGGTGAAGAAAATTGTAGGTGGGGCACAAAGGCAGACATTGTTTACATGTGGGGATTCCCCCCATTGGGGGGGTTCCGGGGGGCCTCCCCCGAAAAATTTTGGATTTCTTAGATGCAATTTCCTGTATTCTAGTGCATTTTGGAGTTACCTGTTTAACATCGAAAATGCAAAAGCCATTTTGATTCAGCTTGAATTCTCAATTGCATGACCTGCACAAGACCTGCATTCAAATAAATAAGTATTCAAATAAATACAGTCAGTCGGAAAATGGAAATTACAAAGTGCTAATTTAATTTCCTCAAACAGTATGTGTTACTGTCTCTGATTGTTTTGTAAATTTTTTGAAGAGCTGTACCTGCTTTTGTGATTGACTTTTTAACGTGATTAACTTGTGTTTACGAAGTTCACTCCCTTTCGGAAAGTCCTGGTCGATTTTAGCATGTAGTGAGCTGAAGTGACGCTGAAGATTTGAAGCCTTGAAATGCGACAATGACGACTGACATAGAAGGCAGAATGGCTTGCCATAACGTTCAACGAAAAAATATAAATCCTCCCACTCTGTTAAAAACGTCCTATTTTCATCTTCATATTTTCTTTTTGAAGTGCATTTTTTCCCTGCCATTTTGAGATCTGAAATTTAGCATATCATCTCACGCACCTGCGCATTTGTTATGATGTGAAAATACCGTAATGAAACTAAGCGAAGCACCTTTAACAGGGATGTGATTTTGGGCTGGTGAAATTATCTGAAAATTTTAAGCGGGGGTCTGGGGGCTGCAGGCCCCCAGCTGGTCCAGGGCAGCACCCTGGTGAGGGGACAAGGGGGGAAGCCCCCCAAAGCTCCTGGGTTTTCTGACTTAAAAATTGTACTAAAATGGCAAGCAAACACACAAGAAAAAACTTGTCATGATTAACAAATTCAAGCCAATTTAATGGTCAACATGCAACTCTGACACACACACTCGCTCGCTCTCTCTCTCTCTCTCTCGCTCTCTCTCTCTCTCTCACTCTCTCGCTCTCTCTCTCTCACTCGCACTCGCTCTCTCTCTCTCTCACTCACTCGCTCTCGCACTCGCTCTCTCTCTCTCTCACTCGCTTTGCATCTTTACGCTCGATCATGGAGGCTGCCATCTTTCAACTCTGTTTGAAGCGAGCTTACGTACAGCTATCTAACAAGTGCGTTCATTGGTTGTTACAGAGCAATGGGCCAATCACGTACCTCGTTTCATCTCAATGACGGAATTGCGTAAATGACGTAATTACGTCAATGAGATGAAACGAGGTACATGATTGGCCCATCGCTCTGTAACAACCAATGAATGCGCTTGCTTCGAACAAAGAGTTGAAAGATGGCAGCCTCCGTGATCGAGGCGTAAAGATGCAAATCCGAGGCTGCCATCTTTCAAACAAAGTCGGAACGAATAGGATACGAATGTGGATTTGAGGGAAAAATCGGAAGCATTTTTTTTTTCAAGTTTTGAGGTGAAAAAAGCAGAATTCCGCGAATTCGCGGAAAAATCACATCCCTGCTTTAATAAAATAACCGTAATTAACTGCAGTGAAGCGAAAACGCACATAAAACCACAAACGAACACCAACTTGGACGTGAAGGTGAGAGCCGCATGCGGCTCGCGAGCCGCGGGTTGGCCACCTATGATCTAGACAAAGCGGGTTTTGTTTTCTCGTCAGGCTTAGGGCATGGTACTGATTTCTTTTGCTCTTTAGTTTCTTTAATTCCATGAAAATCGTCCCATATTGATTTCATTTTAATCCATTCTAAATAGCTTTTGGTCATGTAATCATAATCCCATTCTGGGTTGCCAAATCCTTCATATATCTGTTTATGTGCCGAAGCGAGGTAGTTTAATTTAAAAGTTCCGGCACGAGGATAAATTAAAGACCGAGGCTGTAATTCTGTCCATTCGGCTAAATTGTCTAACCACGGAGTAGTGTAGAATTCTAAATCACTTCGATTCATCCAATCCCGTGGAGTTTCTTCAGGATCGGGTCTGAATGCCTCCTTATCACAGTTACCCCCCATAATGGTTGCACGAAGGAATCAGTCTCAAGATTAATTATTGTGGGTAATTATTATGGGTTTAACTCATAAAGCGCGCTCTTCCCGTGACAGCTCATTCACTTCATGAGGATAATCTTCCCGTAAACAAATTACGAGGATAACCAAAAAATCTTCCCGTAAACCAATTACGAGGATAACCAAACAAAAATCTTCCCGGCCCTGGGTGCCCACTACGTCGATCGCGATCGACCGGTCGATCTCGAAGGCAGGGATGGTATATCTCATGATTGATATGTAAATATTAATATATTTGTTATGAAATAATAAAAAAAAAAACGTCGTGGTCATTTTTACATGTAAACAAATTTGCTTTTTCCCTGAAGCGAAATGTCAGCCAAGCGCTGCGTCAAAAAAATTGTTACATTAGGTTACCATGACAACCAGCAAAATGAAACTGCTGGTTTCAAAGATGCAGCGCCGTGATTTAGGAAACTTCCGAAACCTCGCCTCGGAGCTGGAGATGCAAGGGAGCGCTGTCGCCTCACAGCAAGAAGGTCCTGGGTTCGAGCCCCGTGGCCGGCGAGGGCCTTTCTGTGTGGAGTTTGCATGTTCTCCCCGTGTCCGCGTGGGTTTCCTCCGGGTACTCCGGTTTCCCCCACAGTCCAAAGACATGCAGGTTAGGTTAACTGGTGACTCTAAATTGAGCGTAGGTGTGAATGTGAGTGTGAATGGTTGTCTGTGTCTATGTGTCAGCCCTGTGATGACCTGGCGACTTGTCCAGGGTGTACCCCGCCTTTCGCCCGTAGTCAGCTGGGATAGGCTCCAGCTTGCCTGCGACCCTGTAGAAGGATAAAGCGGCTAGAGATAATGAGATGAGATGAGAGTTTGAGAAGCGATTTCAAGGCTTTGCTTTGCTCGAGCCACTAGCTACATTCATGTGCCACCCATTCGGGGAAGATCCTGAGGTGGATTCCCTCGCCTCAAAAGTTGCGGCACTGTTTCAGCTGAACACGTCTGCCGTGGAAGACGAGATGCTGATGCTGCAGTCTGACATCGAGTTGAAGTCCAGGGCGCATGGGCCGTTTTGGAATTTACTCACGGAGGCGAAGTACCCGAACATGCGGCAATGTGCCACCTCCTTAACCGCATTGTTCGGCTCCACTTATTTGTGCGAGTCGGCCTTTTCGCTTATGAAGATCATTAAGTCCAAATACCGCTCCAGTCTGTCCGACGATCATCTCGAGGCCTGCTTGAGGCTCGCTACCAGCAGCTACTGTCCGGACTATGCAGCCCTCTCTGACTCCCTCCAGTGCCGATCATCATCGGATTAAGATCTGATTTAGGGCCTACATCAGTATGCTATGCTATGTATTAAAGTTGTGCTGTTGCTAAGTTCCACGGTTAAAAAAAAAAAAGAAAAGAAAGAAGGAAAAAAATATAAAAGAAGGAAAAATTTTTTATATAAAATTGTTGTAAATGTCAAATCTCTGTCTAGCAGGCTATACAAAAGTCAACTGATGTGAACAAAAATGTTTTGGGGTTTACAATGCCTGTCTGGATGCATTTAACTTTTTTTTCTAAACATAGCCCTTTTTTTTTTTTTTTACAGTGGGCTTGTTTCATGTTTACATATTAGTAGTTTGCGGTTTATAAAAGTTAACAGTGATTTGAACAAAAATACGTTTAGGAGTACAAAGCTTATGCATTTAACATAATTTGAATGTAAATTTCAGTCACCTTTTTGTATGCATGTTTGCATATTATTAAACAAATTGCATATGAATGTTTATAAATCAAAACAAGTGTCATTATTGTTATTATTATTATTATTATTATTATTATTATTATTATTATTATTATTAGTCCTAGTAGTAGCAGTACTAGTAGTCATAGTAGGCCTAGTAGTGGTAACAACCTAGTCCGAGTAGATCATATTAACATGGTCATTTTAAAAGTAGCTCGCGAATCAAAATATTGTGGGCACCCCTGCCGTAAACCAATTACAAGGATAACCAAACAAAAATCTTATAAATAGATAACTGGGTTTTTCTGATACTACCAACCAGGCGGAAGTCCCCCCCAACTAATCAATTAAAAGAGACCCCTTACCTGATTGGAAGTATTCCCCGTACGGGCCACCAAATTGAAAGGGTTCCCCCAGCTGGAATGGTCAACTTCTCGAGACCAATGCCCTCGTGCCACCTGCAGAATTCTGGAGCGAAAACACCGCGAAAAAAAACAGAGAACCAGAGATCGGTTTCACTGCTGTTTATTCACAGTTTTCTCGCCAAAGTTAAAATATTTCACACAATCTTTTGTAATATCCCAAAAGCTGTTTATCTTCTGTATTTGTTAGCTTGCCTGCGACCCTGTAGAACAGGATAAAGCGGCTACAGATAATGAGATGAGATGAGATTTGTGTTATGTCTGTATGTGTGTGTGTGAGAGGGGTGAATGTGTGTGTGTGTGTGTGGATTGTGTGTGTGTGTGTTTGGGTGTGACCTCGGAGAGGGGTGGGTGTAGGATGTGTGTGTTATGTGTGTGCGTATGTGAGTGTGTGGATATCTTGTGCTAAGTCAGCAAATCACATCTTAATTCCAATTCCTTAATTACATTAATATGTATGTGTGTAAGTGAAAATATATCCTGTATACATTTCAGATGTTCTAACAGATATCAACATTTACGCACAACCTTATGTTCTGATAGAATGTTCCAAAACACGTCTCGAGCAATGTGTCTAGCTTAGACAGAAGGTCACACAGTAACTTACAAGTTACACAGAATTCAATGCCTTCTAACTCATTCATTCTCATTATCTCTAGCCGCTTTATCCTTCTACAGGGTCGCAGGCAAGCTGGAGCCTATCCCAGCTGACTACGGGCGAAAGGCGGGGTACACCCTGGACAAGTCGCCAGGTCATCACAGGGCCGACACATAGACACAGACAACCATTCACACTCACATTCACACCTACGGTCAATTTAGAGTCACCAGTTAACCTAACCTGCATGTCTTTGGACTGTGGGGGAAACCGGAGCACCCGGAGGAAACCCACGCGGACACGGGGAGAACATGCAAACTCCACACAGAAAGGCCCTCGCCGGCCCCGGGGCTCGAACCCAGGACCTTCTTGCTGTGAGGCGACAGCGCTAACCACTACACCACTGTGCTGAAATAATAAAATAGAACAGAACAGAACAATATTAAGAATAAGTATTAAGTATTACTGCCTTCTTAGTCAAGAATAATTACTTACAATTTTTATCCTTACAAAGGAATAAAACCTTACAATGTGTGTGTGAATGAAACCTTCAATCATAAGCAAAATAATATTCATATCAGCGATTCAGCAATTTCAGCATTTATGCACATCAAAGCGTGCGAGATATTTTCACAACAATTTTAAACAAGACACCATGTTTATGTCTAGCAAAGAGGAAGGTCAGGTTAGTCTAAAATAAAGAATCTTAAAAGCTCTAAAATATTAAAATCATAAAGTCTAACAATCCTAAATCACGTGTAGCTATAAAACCAACTTAAATCATGGCTTTAAATCCTAACACGTAAAGTATACTTTTTATAAACTAAAAGTGGGCCAATTTAGTCCCAAGAAGTATTAGATTAGTTTACTTACAAGTATACTGTAAGTACATTTGATATCAGTATACTTACTGTAGTACACAAAAGTATACTTAAGGAAATATATTTTAACTTTACTTAAGTATACTTAACAAAATGAACTTGAAGTATACTTCTTTTTGATAAGGGCTCCCGAGAACTGACAAATCAAAAGTAAAAATTATTTTTAGAAATCATGGACACCATGACCTCCAAGCTAAAGAGGAGAGGGATGATCCGGCTTATCAGTGCACAGTTCAAAAGCCAGCATCTGTGATCGCATGAGGGCGCATTGGTGCACATGACATGGGTAGCTTGTGCATCTGGGAAGGCATCATTAATGCTGAATGATATATACATGTTTCAGAGCAATATGCTGCCATCCAGACAAAATCTTTTTCAGGGAAGGCAATCTTCTTTCAGCAAGACAATGCCAAACCGCTTTCTGCACATATTAAAACTGCATGGCTCCATAGTAAAAGAGTCCAGGTGCTAAACTGGCCTGGCTGTAGTCCAGACTAAAACATTTGCCGCATTATGAAGCGCAAAATACGACAAAGGCGACCCCAAACTGTTGGGTAATTGAAATTGTATATCAGGCAAGAATGGGACAACATTTCTCTTTCAAAACTACAGCAATTGGTCTCCTCAGTTCCCAAATGTTTGCAGTGTTGTTAAAAGTTGAGGTGATACAGCACAGTGGTAAACATGCCCCTGTCCCAACTTTTTTGAAATGTTTTGCTGGCATCAAATTCAAAATGAGCATATATTTTTCAAAAAAACAATAAAATTTCTCAGTTTCAACATTTGATATGTTGTCTTTGTACCATTTTCAATGAAATACAGGGTTTCCATGATTTGCAAATTATCGCATTCTGTTTTTACTTACAGTTTACACAGCATCCCAACTTTTTTTGAATTTGGGTTATATCTGTATTATACAATATCTATCTATAATCTAAATATCTATCATATAATATCTATCTGTAATACACAATATCTATAATATACATAAAAATATCTATAATAATAATAATCTTGAAAATATACAGTATACGTTATAAATATGTATGCTATCAACAATATAAACAGTACACCATATACAGATAATATGCAGGATATTTACAGACAAGACACAATATGCCAAAAATATACATGACAGAGTACACAGAGTGCATTGAGGTAGTGCAAACAGGAGTATACAGGCCAACAGACTGAATTGTGTTCGCCCAGGACTTTCAGCTGGCTACCAGTCTTTTTCACCATCTAAAAAATACATGACATCTCCAATCCTTCCCCCTCTCAACCTCATGGAACATACAAAGAGTCTTGTATGATGTGCTGTGGGTCCCTGCATTGGGTGGTCCGGTTTCACTAAAGTAGTTTAGACTGGTCTATGGGTTAAGATTGGTCTTAAGTTTCTTTATAGACCAGTCTAATGCAAGTAAGACAGTTTCACAAAAGTTAAGACTAATTTTTTAAGTCTAATTTTAGGCTTAAAAAGTAAGACACCCTCCCCCCAGTCTAATATGGGTCTAAGGGCTATAAAATTTAATTTAAAAAAAAAAAGTCAAGCCATAAGTGCCATCAGTGTCAATAACTACAAGAAAGCTTGAAATGTTAAGGCAGTGAAGTACATTGCAAGTATGTAATACACAAATTTAGGCTATTATAATCTAACTATAAAGTATTCAATAAAGAACAAACAGTGTAATGCCAGCTTATTCATTTTATTACTTATAAATATATATAAATAATATAAATATCAATTCAGGGCGGCACGGTGGTGTAGTGGTTAGCGCTGTCGCCTCACAGCAAGAAGGTCCTGGGTTCGAGCCCCGGGGCCGGCGAGGGCCTTTCTGTGTGGAGTTTGCATGTTCTCCCCGTGTCCGCGTGGGTTTCCTCCAGGTGCTCCGGTTTCCCCCACAGTCCAAAGACATGCAGGTTAGGTTAACTGATGACTCTAAATTGACCGTAGGTGTGAGTGTGAATGGTTGTCTGTGTCTGTGTGTCAGCCCTGTGATGACCTGGCGACTTGTCCAGGGTGTACCCCGCCTTTCGCCCGTAGTCAGCTGGGATAGGCTCCAGCTTGCCTGCGACCCTGTAGAAGGATAAAGCGGCTAGAGATAATGAGATGAGAGATGAGATGAGAAATATCAATTCATTTATGCATATAATTACATCACCACTCATCACTTCTCTCTCTCTCTCATACACTCACACACACACACACACACACATTACTACATCACTCCTCCATCTGCGCGAGTCTCTTCAATTTAAGTTGCAGTCTTTCCTTTTGGTAGGCTCTTCGTGTAGTGTCACATCCGCGCAGGTACTGGGTGATGACAACTCCGAGGGTGAAGGAGCCTCAGCTTCAACGTTGCTAAGGGAGTTGCTGGGTCTGGCGAAGCCGGTTACTCCGCTCTCCTTTCACTCCCCAGAATAAGGGCGACTCGTCGCCATAAATGTTGATGACCATTTCGGTGGTTACTTTTAGTTTCTTCAAACCCCCTCCTCCAGTGGGGGTGTTTTTACGCACGGCAGCAACATCTCGCAGATGGATTAACGCTATTCACAGACGATGTTATTTTTTCCCACACTTCATGTTTTTTCTTATTGCTACATTCTTCGCTGAATTTGCCTAATAAAACGTCTTTGTAGGAATTAAATTCCTCTAATATAGCCAGATTTTCCGAGTGGCTAAACGGCACTGAACGACCACTGTCCGCCATTTTTTTTTGTTTTGAAAAGAGTCTTAAAATACCCACAATCCTTTGCAGCATAGTACGACTTAAGATAGTCGGAGTCTTAACTGCTTTGTGCAACAGTATTTGTTAGACGTCTATGCTAAGCCCGACTATACCCGCTGTCTAAGTTAAAGTCATAGTCTAACTTAGTGAAACTGGCTGCTGGTGGTAATATCCATTGAGCAAGCCGTGAGAAGGAAACTGGACATGGAAGATGTCATTACTGCATTTGCCAATGCTAAAGCAAGAAAAATCAAGTTTTAAGCACACAGTAAGTAAAATTATAATAATTAATAACTAATAATTTCATTTATTTAAATCTTACACTGTATATTAATCCACGTTTGGTTTTTCTCTCTCCCTGTTTTTCTGTGCAGGTCTCATCCACTGTAGCCACCACCACCCATGAGACTGATAGATGGGCACACTGACAGCAGCGCACATAGACAGACAGGCAGACACACACTCTCCTCTACTGACACACACACACACACACACACACACACACACACACACACACACACACACACACACAGCTTATATTCAGATATTCAGTGATCTTTATTGGGGTTTTTTTCAATCATTTCCATGTGTTCACAATAAATATTGTTCGTCAGTACGTATGATTCATCATCTCATTATTATTACAGATGTATGGGTTGGGGTTGAGGGGGGCCTCCAAATTGTCCTTTGCCCAGAGCCTCAGATTTCCTAAAACCGCCCCTGGAGATACGGGGGGTTGATGGGCGGGTAGTCACGACTGCTGTGAGAAGTGTGCTGCTTTTACAGCAGATGGAGTGACAGCTGAGATAGCCAACCATGTAAGTTAGCGAGAAACAGGTAGCTAATCAGAGAATGTATATCTACGTTAGAGGGGGGATTATTAGCAGTGTCATACATTTAACCCTTTGTGTGCCATATAATCATTGCTCAGGTTAGGACATCGGTTTTATTGATCGTGATTACACAGTAGAGGCTGAATATTGGTAGGGACATGTCCCTAGCATCCCTACCCAAAATTACGCCTTAGTCTATGTCCCCTCACATTCAGAACAGCTCAACGACTATGGGTAGGAGAGTCATAAACGACAACACGTGTTCTCTTTGAGCAAGCTCTCTCTCAGATCTAAACTAAAATGTCAGACTCTGTAGAAGACTTACTGGAAATTTTTAATTTAAATATGACCCAAATTATGGATGATATTGCTTCATTTAAAATAAAAAAAAGAGTAAATGACAAGCAGAAAGCACCATGGAAGCAATACCCAGCTGTTAAATTGCTAAAGAGAGAATGTAGGAAGACTGAAAGAAAATGGCGCAAAATCTAAACTTCACATCCATTATCAAATCCATAAAGAGATGCTTTGTAAATATAATTATGAAATTCGTAAAGCAAGACAGTTTTTCTTCTCCAACATCATCAACAGGAATATGAACAATGCCCGTGTGCTATTTTCAACAGTAGAGAAGCTAACTAATCCCCCACCACAATTAGCACCTGAACTTCTCTCAGTTAATAAATGCAATGAGTTTGCATCCTTCTTCAAAGGTAAAATTGATAAAATATGGCAGAATATTGCTCATAATATATCTCGGTTGCAAATAACTGAAAAGCTGCAATCACCAGTGACACAGATAGACAATTTCAACACAATGTCAGAATTTTGTTTGATTGATTACGAGACTCTTGAGAAAACTGTACAAAATCTCAGTTCCTCAACATCTGAATTGGACATTCTGCCCACCAACTTTTTTAAGTCTGTTCTTCACCTCATAATTACAGATGTGCTTCAGATCATAAATACATCCCTAGAGACTGGCATTTTTCCTGTGTCCCTGAAAAAAGCCGTTGTAAAGCCCCTACTTAAAAAGAATAATCTGGATGCTTCAGTATTAAACAACTACAGGCCAATATCAAATCTACCATTCATCAGGAAAATCCTTGAAAAAATTGTCTTCAATCAATTAACTGCCTTCTTGATATCAAACAGCTGTTTTGATAACTTTCAGTCAGGATTTCGTGCCAATCATAGCACTGAAACAGCGCTGATTAAAGTTATAAATGACATACGTCTTAATACTGATGCAGGCAAAACATCGGTCCTGGTGTTACTGGACCTCAGTGCAGCTTTTGATACTGTTGATCACAACATACTGCTATATCGACTTGAACACTTGGTTGGGTTGACTGGTAAAGTTATCAATTGGTTAAAATCATACTTAAAAGATAGAAGCTTCTTTGTTACCATGGGAAATTGTACCTCAACATCAATGTCCTTGACCTGTGGTGTCCCCCAGGGGTCGATCCTTGGACCATTACTATTCAACCTTTATATGCTCCCACTTGGACAAATTATCAAGAACAACTCAATTTTGTATCACTGCTATACAGATGACACCCAAATTTATTTTGCTCTATCACCTAATGATTATGCCCCCCTTGAATGTCTCTACCAGTGTATCGACCAAATCAACAACTGGATGTCACAAAATTTTCTTCAGCTGAACACAGATAAAACAGAAGTAATTCTATTTGGGAAAAAAGATGAAAGACTCAGGATTACCACTATTCTTGACACAAAGGGGATTAAAACAAAAGATATGGTTAAAAATCTTGGTGTTTTCATTGACAGCGAGCTAAACTTTGACAGTCACATGAAAGCAATCACTAAATCGGCATTTTATCACCTAAAAAACATTTCCAAACTAAGAGGACTTATGTCAAAAAATGATCTGGAAAAACTTATACATGCCTTCATCTCTAGTAGGGTTGACTACTGCAATGGCCTTTTCACAGGCCTGCCAAAAAAGACCATCAAACGACTTCAGGTGATTCAAAATGCAGCGGCTAGGGTTCTCACACGAACAAAAAGAACAGAGCACATTACTCCAATGCTAAGGTCCCTTCACTGGCTTCCAGTAAGCTACAGAATTGACTTTAAAGCATTGCTGCTGGTGTACAAATCTCTAAATGGTACAGGGCCCAATTACCTCTCTGATATGTTGCAGCGGCCTAACCCAATCAGATCTACCAGATCGCAGCAGCAAAATTTACTGGTAAAACCTGTTGTTAAAACAAAGTGTGGTGAAGCAGCTTTTAGCTACTATGCAGTACAGCTATGGAACCAACTCCCAGAGGACATCAAAAATGCTCCTGCTGTTGGCAGCTTCAAATCTAGATTAAAGACCAAGCTGTTCTCAGATGCTTTCTGCTAACTGATAAATATCATCATCTTTACATGTTTTAAACTTTACTTAACTTTTACAGTCTCTGCATGTTTTAAACTTTACTTAACTTTTATTCTATTTTATTCTGCTGTTTTTACTGAACTTTTACTTCATTTTATTATTTTATTTCTACTATTGTTTAATTCTTATTATTTTTTTCTCTCTTCTTCCCCATTTATTTTATGTAATTTTATTTTCTATTGTTTACTGTTTTTCTTTTACCTCTGTAAAGCACATTGAACTGCCACTGTGTATGAAATGCGCTATATAAATAAACTTGCCTTGCTTTGCCTAGATAATATCGATGTGATGACAGTTTTTAAAACCTCAGGATTAGATTCGACTGATGGGCTGTGGTAATGATATCTGTGTTTTTGTAGGTGTCTCCTGTGAAGATCTGTGATTTTGACTTGGGAAGTGGTGTGAAGTTGAACAGTGCCTGTACAACCATAACTACTCCTGAACTTACTACACCCGTAAACACACACTTTAAGCTTTTTTTTTTATCATTTAACATGAAAATGAGCCAGGTCGTTGAAAGTCTGCATTTCAAAAATGACTTTGTTTTCTTTTCTTTTCACCTCCTCTTTAGTGTGGATCAGCTGAGTACATGGTTCCAAAGGTGGTGGAAGTATTTACAGATGAAGCCTTATTCTGCGATAAGCGCTGTGATCTTTGGAGCCTCGGGGTGATCCTGTATATTCTGCTTAGTGGCAGTCCACCGTTTACTGGCCGCTGTGGAACTAACTGTGACTGGGAACAAGGGGAAACCTGCCGTGCCTGCCAGGTAAGATCCAGTATGCAAGTGTATCCACACACAGCATTAATCAGATAACTACATACAGTACAGGACCAATAAGTATATCCTACACTGTAAAAAATAGAATTATGCTTTGTTCAAGTAATTCCATATTCACAATTGAATGGACAAGAAAATATGAATAATTATTAACGAACAGAAAAATCCACATCAAACTGATAGGGTGCACCTCAATGATGTGTAAATATACAATAGTGAATAATCTGAATTGAAAATACATAATTGCCACAGATGTTTATTCAGCGCATGCTCTTAATGACCAAGACACGGGGTTTCCTCTCCCAAATGCAAGGGCTGGGCAATGTGGTTCTCTCTCCAGTTGAAGTTCATGTTGTCGTGGCTCAGGTGGATAAGGCGCCATACCATAAATCTGGGGACCCAGGTTCGAGGCCGACCTGAGGTCATTTCCTGATCCCTCCCTGTGTCTCTCTCTCCTGCTCATTTCCTGTCTCTACACTGTCCTATCCAAATAAAGGTTAAAAAAAGCCCCCCCAAAATTGTGATAACCTCAATTGCCTTTTTGTACTACTGTGAATGCCACTGTTCAGCAAAAAGAGAAATTTATGTTGGCAGAATGAGGAATTGAAAATTGACAATTAAGAATTCTTAATAAAGATAACAGTGTTATCATAGTTTGGATTATCATGGGCACATCGTTGGCAAAACATAAAATTCTTAATGCAGACGGTTGCCTTGAAATTTCAAGTATTCTCAACTATTCTTTTTTTACAGTGTACTTTCATTTGCAGGTTTTATTTGATATGCTGCCTATTGGGAATTGTCAAATTCCTTTAAAAACTGCATTTGTCTCATCTCATCTCATTATCTCTAGCCGCTTTATCCTTCTACAGGGTCGCAGGCAAGCTGGAGCCTATCCCAGCTGACTACGGGCGAAAGGCGGGGTACACCCTGGACAAGTCGCCAGGTCATCACAGGGCTGACACATAGACACACAACCATTCACACTCACATTCACACCTACGGTCAATTTAGAGTCACCAGTTAACCTAACCTGCATGTCTTTGGACTGTGGGGGAAACCGGAGCACCCGGAGGAAACCCACGCGGACATGGGGAGAACATGCAAACTCCACACAGAAAGGCCCTCGCCGGCCCCGGGGCTCGAACCCAGGACCTTCTTGCTGTGAGGCGACAGCGCTAACCACTACACCACCGTGCCGCCCAAACTGCATTTGTAATTTTATTTATTTTTTATTCCGATGCAAGTGGAATTGGCTGGTTAATGCTGGCGTAATTGCCGTTTTGATTGGGCAGAAAACAATTTTTGCATTCACTCTGATGATATTTTCATCGTCCTAAATGCAGAGGCCTGTGCTGTAGTTGCACAGTGGTGCAACAGGAGGTGTGACCTTTCAGTTCTGCCAGCGCCATGAAACTCTTTTTGGTCAAAAACAATCCGCTTGTGTTAATTTCAGTGACCTGACGAGAGAGATATAGTTTGAATTTCTATTTTTGTGCGTGAATTTAAGCAATTGAGCTGCATTTTAGGAAAACACCTACAGGTTTAACATGACTGAGACTTGCCACCTTCGGAAAGGCATAATCAATAATCACACTAGACTAACATATTACCACAAAGGTGAAAGACCAGGTCGACTTTTGGCCTCAAAGATGACACATTTTGCTTGTATCAGCATTACTTTGCCCCCTTCCGGCATAATTACGTGTAATCCAATGGAAGTCGTACTCTGGAGAGAAGATAACCTGGGAAAAATCTCTGCTGGTTTCAGTTCCAATAAATGAACTGGCTAAAAACATTTCTTTGTCTGATCTCATACCCTTGCAATGGCATTGATCAGATTTTTTATGGGTGTATGTATTCCTCCTCACTTCTCTCAGCTCCACGCCAATAATTCTATCAAGCATAAGAATAATCTGCAGTCACATTGGTACAGATGGCCAACGTTAAAGCTGTCACTGCAAGGAAGAACAACAGGAATTAAAATAAATGTTTGTAGCCATCTTTGTTCTCAGTGCTTCCTATTTCTCCCTTAAAAGATTACTTCAGGGAATGGCAATCAATAACCTCTAAATTTAATTGGAATGATAAAAATCCATCCATCCATTATCTCTAGCCGCTTATCCTGTCCGACAGGGTCACAGGCAAGCTGGAGCCTATCCCAGCTGACTACGGGCGAAAGGCGGGGTACACCCTGGACAAGTCGCCAGGTCGTCACAGGGCTGACACATAGACACAGACAACCATTCACACTCACATTCACCCCTATGGTCAATTTAGAGTCGCTAGTTAACCTCACCTGCATGTCTTTGGACTGTGGGGGAAACCGGAGCACCCGGAGGAAACCCACACGGACACGGGGAGAACATGCAAACTCCACACAGAAAGGCCCTCGCCGGCCACGGGGCTCGAACCCGGACCTTCTTGCTGTGAGGCGACAGTGCTAACCACTACACCACTGTGCCGTCCTGTGATAAAAATCCATGCAGCTTAATTTTTAAAATATCCTGAGTAAAAGGTAGATAAATCATAAATTTTGCAAGCGGTGTCTTATTTGGAACAACTACAGTTAGGTCTATATATATTTGGACACTGACACAAATTTTTTTTTTTTTTTACCTGTTTACTGAAACATATTCAAGTTATAGTTATATAATGGACATGGACATAAAGTCCAGACTTTCAGCTTTCATTTGAGAGTATCCAAATTAAAATTGGATGAAGGGTTTAGGAGTTTCAGCTCCTTAACATGTGCCACCCTGTTTTTAAAGGGACCAAAAATAATTGGACAATTGACTCAAAGGCTATTTCATGGGCAGGTGTGGGCAATTCCTTCGTTATGTCATTCTCAATTAAGCAGATAAAAGGCCTGGAGTTGATTTGAGGTGTGGTGCTTGCATTTGGAAGATTTTGCTGTGAAGAAAACATGCGGTCAAAGGAGCTCTCCATGCAGGTGAAACAAGCCATCCTTAAGCTGCGAAAACAGAAAAAAACCCATCCGAGAAATTGCTACAATATTAGGAGTGGCAAAATCTACAGTTTGGTACATCCTGAGAAAGAAAGAAAGCACTGGTGAATTCATCAATGCAAAAAGACCTGGACATCCACAGAAGTCAACAGTGGTGGATGATCGCAGAATAATTTCCATGGTGAAGAGAAACCCCTTCACAACAGCCAACCAAGTGAACAACACTCTCCAGGAGGTAGGTGTATCAATATCCAAATCTACCATAAAGAGAAGACTGCATGAAAGTAAATACAGAGGGTTCACTGCACGGTGCAAGCCACTCATAAGCCTCAAGAATAAAAAGGCTAGATTGGACTTTGCTAAAAAACATCTAAAAAAGACAGCACAGTTCTGGAAGAACATTCTTTGGACAGATGAAACCAAGATCAACCTCTACCAGAATGATGGAAAGAAAAAAGTATGGCGAAGGTGTGGTACAGCTCATGATCCAAAGCATACCACATCATCTGTAAAACACGGTGGAGGCAGTGTGATGGCTTGGGCATGCATGGCTGCCAGTGGCACTGGGTCACTAGTGTTTATTGATGATGTGACACAGGACAGAAGCAGCCGGATGAATTCTGAGGTATTCAGAGACATACTGTGTGCTCAAATCCAGCCAAACTGATTGGTCGGTGTTTCATAATACAGATGGACAATGACCCAAAACATAAAGCCAAAGTAACCCAGGAGTTTATTAAAGCAAAGAAGTGGAATATTCTTGAATGGCCAAGTCAGTCACCTGATCTCAACCCAATTGAGCAGCATTTCACTTGTTAAAGACTAAACTTCAGACAGAAAGGCTCACAAACAAACAGCAACTGAAAACCGCTGCAGTAAAGGCCTGGCAGAGCATTAAAAAGGAGGAAACACAGCATCTGGTGATGTCCATGAGTTCAAGACTTCAGGCAGTCATTGCCAGCAAAGGGTTTTCAATCAAGTATTAGAAATGAACATTTTATTTACAGTTATTTAATTTGTCCAATTACTTTTGAGCCCCTGAAATGAAGGGATTGTGTTTAAAAAATGCTTTAGTTCCTCACATTTTTATGCAATCATTTTGTTCAACCCACTGAATTAAAGCTGAAAGTCTGAACTTCAACTGCATCGGAATTGTTTTGTTCAAAATTAATTGTGGTAATGTACAGAACCAAAATTAGAAAAATGTTGTCTCTGTCCAAATATTTATGGACCTAACTGTATCTGCTAAAAGACAACTTTTCAACAGTATACTTGTATATGATAGCTAATCATTATGCAGACGCCACTCTGCTGAGCTGCATGCGCTCAGTTGTTACGGGTAATGAGCAGAGCATATTTTATTGCATGTCACAAAACCCCCACCACTTGATAATGTACACATTGAAACCCAAGCCCTTTTACAATTACACAGCTCTGTCCCACGTTAGCTCCTGCAGCATTCATAGCGAATATACTGATAACACACAAAGCTGCAATCTAGGGCCTGGTTTGTGTTATGATCACATAAATAGAGCCTTTAGTACTGAAATATATTTACATATTAATGAACCTATAATTTTAGACTGCAGCAGAGCTACACTGGTTTGCAGCCACAGAGCTACAAGAGTTTGTTTAAGCTTTGATACTTGGCTCAATTTTACATTTTGTAGATGATCCAGGGTTCCCCCTGCGTTCTGAAAAATATTCTCCATTTTTTTTCTTTGAAAAATAGTCAAGTCAAATAAGTATTCTTCACTTTTTCTTACTCTGTGTGTGTGTGTGTGTGTATATTTTTTTTCTTAGTTACCGACTTATCAAAGTGGACTTAATACAGGTTTATAACAACCAAACTGGCACAATTCAAATATTTGTACAGATACAGCTAGGCCTTTCCATTACATATAACATTTGGGCTCCACTCCAGCCTCTAATAAGATAGACTTGATTTTGGACGCCCTGTGCACCATTAAACTAAAATAAACCTCTAGTTTGAGCTTACTGAAGGTTATTTTAGCAGGGAGTTATTCAAAAGAGGTATTAGGAACTCCCTTTAGCCTTTACTTCAACACACAAGATGTCTCCCATTATGCTAGATGTCATAAACCTGATGCCAATTTGTGCCTCACGGAAATTATATCGCTTTTCGGGTATTTGGTATTTATATGATTTGAAACCTGATTTTCAAAATGTATGTGACAGCAAAATGTCCATGAACATGCTTTTGTACTAAACAGTTTTACACATCAAGCATCACAATGGTTAACATTTAGAGAAAGCATGTTATACTTGGGTGGCACGGTGGTGTAGTGGTCAGCGCTGTCGCCTCACAGCAAGAAGGTCCGGGTTCAAGCCCCGTGGCCGGCGAGGGCCTTTCTGTGCGGAGTTTGCATGTTCTCCTCTTGTCCGTGTGGGTTTCCTCTGGATGCTCCGGTTTCCCCCACAGTCCAAAGACATGCAGGTTAGGTTAACTGGTGACTCTAAATTGACCGTAGGTGTGAATGTGAGTGTGAATGGTTGTCTGTGTCTATGTGTCAGCCCTGTGATGACCTGGCGACTTGTCCAGGGTGTACCCCGCCTTTCGCCTGTAGTCAGCTGGGATAGGCTCCAGCTTGCCTGCGACCCTGTAGAAGGATAAAGAGGCTAGAGATAATGAGATGAGATGAAAGCAATCACTAAATCGGCATTTTATCACCTAAAAAACATTTCCAAACTAAGAGGACTTATGTCAAAAAATGATCTGGAAAAACTTATACATGCCTTCATCTCTAGTAGGGTTGATTACTGCAATGGCCTTTTCACAGGTCTGCCAAAAAAGATCATCAAACGACTTCAGGTGATTCAAAATGCAGCGACTAGGGTTCTCACACGAACAAAAAGAACAGAGCACATTACTCCAATTCTAAGGTCCCTTCACTGGCTTTCAGTAAACTACAGAATTGACTTTAAAGCATTGCTGCTGGTGTACAAATCTCTAAATGGTACAGGGCCCAATTACCTCTCTGATATGTTGCAGCGGCCTAACCCAATCAGATCTACCAGATCGCAGCAGCAAAATTTACTGGTAAAACCTGTTGTTAAAACAAAGTGTGGTGAAGCAGCTTTTAGCTACTATGCAGTACAGCTATGGAACCAACTCCCAGAGGACATCAAAAATGCTCCTGCTGTTGGCAGCTTCAAATCTAGATTAAAGACCAAGCTGTTTTCAGATGCTTTCTGCTAACTGATAAATATCGTCATCTTTACGTTTTAAACTTTACTGAACTTTTACAGTCTCTGCATGTTTTAAACTTTACTTAACTTTTATTCTATTTTATTCTGCTGTTTTTTACTGAACTTTTACTTCATTTTATTATTTTATTTCTACTATTGTTTAATTCTTCTTATTTTTTTTCTCTCTTCTTCCCCATTTATTTTATGTAATTTTATTTTCTATTGTTTAATGTTTTGCTTTTACCTCTGTAAAGCACATTGAACTGCCACTGTGTATGAAATGCGCTATATAAATAAACTTGCCTTACCTTGCCTTGCCTGTTCCAGCTGAAGAAAAACAACCCCAAAACATGCTGCTGCCACCACCATGCTTCACCGTGGGTATGGTGTTCTTTTGTTAATGCGCAGTGTTGTTCTTGCGCCAGACTTACCTTTTGGAATCGTGGCCAAAAAGTTCAACCCTGGTTTCATCAGACCAGAACACATTTTCCCACATGCTTTTGGGAGAGTTGATGATTTTTTTTTTTTTTTTGCAAAATTTAGCCAGGCCTGGATGTTGTTCTTTGACCCTACCTCATAGTCCAGACATATGAAGAATATGGGAGATTGTTGTCACATGTACTGTAGTACATAACCAGTACTTGCCAGAAATTCCTGCAGCTCATTCGGTGTTACTGTAGGCCTCTTGGCAGCCTCCCTGACCAGTTTTCATTTTGTCTTTTTGGAGGGCCGTCCAGTTCTCGGTAGTGTCCCATATTTTCTCCACTTCTTGATGACTGTTTTCACTCTGCTCCATGGTACATCTATCCATCCGTCCATTGATTATCTGTAGCTGCTTATCCTGTGCAGGGTCGCAGACAAGCTGGAGCCTATCCCAGCTGACTATGGGCGAGAGGCGGGGTACACCCTGGACAAGTCGCCACGTCATCGCAGGGCTGACACATAGAGACAAACAACCATTCCCACTATGGTATATCTAATGCTGTGGAAATGTTTTTGTACCCTTCTCCTGACTGATACCTTTCAACACTGAGATCCCTTTGCTGCTTGTGTGAACCCTGGCTTTTACTGGAGGAGGCAACTGAGTAAATGTCTGAACTTTATTTGGGGTTAATCAGAGTCATTTTAATTGATGGCAGGTGTGAACCCAAAAAGACTGAATGCTGTAATTACATCAAAAGGTGCTTCAACAAAGTATTAGTTTAAGGGTGTGCACACTTATACAACCAGCTTATTGTACATTTTTTTATTTTTTACCCCGAACAGATTTGTTTGTTTTTCAATTGAATTGTACAGGTTATAGGTCACATTAAAGGTAGGAAAAGTGTTTAAATTATTTATCATTTTTTTACATCAGAAAAACCTATAATTTTAACGGGGTGTGTATACTTTTTATATCCACTGTAATTAAAAAACTTTTCTCTTACCTTTGATGTGGAGATCCCGTACATGAGCCCTCAGACACCTGAATATAGACCTCTGCTGCCTAAGAGATTTTGCCTCACAGATCTGGGAGCAAACAGTCACAGACACAGCTCTTCAGAGATGTTTCTCCTGGATCCATGAGGCAGAATCTCTTAGTTGGCAGAGGTCTACATTCCTAGATCATACTTTGTCAATTCAACCTTTGGTACAGACAGATCAACACCTAACACAAGAAACAAGAAAGTGAAAACACTTATTTCCATTGTGGTCCATAAAATCAAATGACAAAATGAAGGGACACATAGACTGTAAAATTAATATGAAGAAAAAATGATATACATTAATAACATTTCATCTCATTATCTCTAGCCGCTTTATCCTTCTACAGGGTCGCAGGCAAGCTGGAGCCTATCCCAGCTGACTATGGGCGAAAGGCGGGGTACACCCTGGACAAGTCGCCAGGTCATCACAGGGCTGACACATAGACACAGACAACCATTCACACTCACACCTACGGTCAATTTAGAGTCACCAGTTAACCTAACCTGCATGTCTTTGGACTGTGGGGGAAACCGGAGCACCCGGAGGAAACCCACGCGGACACCGGGAGAACATGCAAACTCTGCACAGAAAGGCCCTCGCCGGCCACGGGGCTCGAACCCAGGACCTTCTTGCTGTGAGGCGACAGCGCTAACCACTACACCACCGTGCCGCCCTACATTAATAACATGAGTAGTATAAATATAAGTCTCTCTCATCTCTCATTATCTCTAGCCGCTTTATCCTGTTCTACAGGGTCGCAGGCAAGCTGGAGCCTATCCCAGCTGACTACGGGCGAAAGGCGGGGTACACCCTGGACAAGTCGCCAGGTCATCACAGGGCTGCACATAGACACAGACAACCATTCACACTCACATTCACACCTACGGTCAATTTAGAGTCACCAGTTAACCTAACCTGCATGTCTTTGGACTGTGGGGGAAACCGGAGCACCCGGAGAAAACTCACGCGGACACGGGGAGAACATGCAAACTCCGCACAGAAAGGCCTTCGCCGGCCACGGGGCTCGAACCCAGGACCTTCTTGCTGTGAGGCGACAGCGCTAACCACTACACCACCGTGCCGCCCTACATTAATAACAGGAGTAGTATAAATATAAGTATGAAAAGATAATACTGTACAAAAGTACTTAGAGCAAAATACGAGGAAACAAATACATGTGTAAAAATGAACAGGACAAAGACAATATAAAAACAGAGGACTAGTTAGATTATGACAATAAAAGGGTTGAGTTCTTCCTCTAAAAGCTGTTGAGATAAAAAGGTTTGGACTAGATTTTTGAAAGCACTTTTGTTAGACTGAGACTGTATATGACTAGGTAAACCATTCCAAAGGCAAGCACCAGTATACGTGAAAAAGGACTGTCCAAAAGATCTAACAGAAGGGATAAGCAGAGAGAGGGGGCCTGAATGGGCATTATGGCGGGAAGAGTTTGGAATAAAGGCAGATGTTAGATATTGTAGAGCATTACCATAAATGATGTTGTGCATGTGATTTAGTTTAAGCTGTTTGACTCGAAGGCTCACTGGCAACATCCTGACCTGCTCAAACTCTACATGACCTATATGGGTCCAAGGAGGGGCACTGAGTAGATATCGAACTATTTTGTTCTGAGTAGTCTCCAAACGATCTTGCTTTTTCTTGGTAATACCAGAGTACCAAGAAGCACTGGCATAGTCAAAATGACACTGTATTAGAGCTGACACTAAAAGCTTTTTGGTAGCCATGTTGAATTGTCTGGTCTGCCTATACAGGAATTTAATTTAGCATTGGATTTGCTAATGACAGTGTCAGCGATTTGGCTCCCTGATAGTGACTGGTCAAGAACAACGCCTAAATATCGAACACAAGTTTTACTGGCAAGGGTTTGACTATCACAGGTGACGTCTATGGACTCAAAACTATGGAGTCTCAGTTTGGAGCCAATTTGTTTACATGACATTTATAGCCATATTGTACATGGCTATAAGCCATGTACGACAAAACTGAGTGGAATAACTGTTTTATTCTATCTACAGCCACTGGATTTTGAGAAACAGAGCATTTTAATTTTTTGCAAATTTGATGAATAAAAACTTTATACCAAACGTCCGACAAAATAATTTCTGCTTAGAATGTAAACAAACTGGCAAAATGACAGTAGCAATTTGTGAAAAATGCTTTAATGATAATTCTTGAAAAATAAAAAAGCCACGTTCTTACATCAAATACTTTTATTTCATATTTTGTTGCTTTTTTTGTATTTTTGGGGTTTTGTTTTTGAGTAGAGTTTTTGTTTTGTCCTCGGTTGGTTCAGCAACATACTCCACCATTTTGTTGTTCTTCTTTAGGGTTTTTTGCTGGTTGGCAAACCAACTTAAAGGTGTATTACTGGCACCAGCTGGGCTGGAGTGTGGAATAGGAGGGGTTATTTTTTTTGGGGGGGGGACGACAGATGATATTCTTTTAGCTATTTTTTTTTTTAAGATTTTTTTTGGGCTTTTTTCACCTTTATTATTGGATAGGACAGTGCAAAGACAGGAAATGAGCGGGGGAGAGAGACGGGGAGGGATCGGGAAACGACCTCGGGCCGGAATCTAACCCGGGTCCCCGGATTTATGGTATGGCGCCTTATCCACCTGAACCACGACGCCCCCCTTTTAGCTATTTTTGTTCTTTTAAATACTTGATAACAAAGCTGCAATTATATTTTTCTCTACTCACAGTACAACCCCGATTCCAAAAAAGTTGGGACAAAGTACAAATTGTAAATAAAAACGGAATGCAATGATGTAGAAGTTTCAAAATTCCATATTTTATTCAGAATAGAACATAGATGACATATCAAATGTTTAAACTGAGAAAATGTATCATTTAAAGAGAAAAATTAGGTGATTTTAAATTTCATGACAACAACACATCTCAAAAAAGTTGGGACAAGGCCATGTTTACCACTGTGAGACATCCCCTTTTCTCTTTACAACAGTCTGTAAACGTCTGGGGACTGAGGAGACAAGTTGCTCAAGTTTAGGGATAGGAATGTTAACCCATTCTTGTCTAATGTAGGATTCTAGTTGCTCAATTGTCTTAGGTCTTTTTTGTCGTATCTTCCGTTTTATGATGCGCCAAATGTTTTCTATGGGTGAAAGATCTGGACTGCAGGCTGGCCAGTTCAGTACCCGGACCCTTCTTCTACACAGCCATGATGCTGTAATTGATGCAGTATGTGGTTTGGCATTGTCATGTTGGAAAATGCAAGGTTTTCCCTGAAAGAGACGTCGTCTGGATGGGAGCATATGTTGCTCTAGAACCTGGATATACCTTTCAGCATTGATGGTGTCTTTCCAGATGTGTAAGCTGCCCATGCCACACGCACTAATGCAACCCCATACCATCAGAGATGCAGGCTTCTGAACTGAGCGCTGAGAACAACTTGGGTCGTCCTTCTCCTCTTTAGTCCGAATGACACGGCGTCCCTGATTTCCATAAAGAACTTCAAATTTTGATTTGTCTGACCACAGAACAGTTTTCCACTTTGCCACAGTCCATTTTAAATGAGCCTTGGCCCAGAGAAGACGTCTGTGCTTCTGGATCATGTTTAGATACGGCTTCTTCTTTGAACTATAGAGTTTTAGCTGGCAACGGCGGATGGCACGGTGAATTGTGTTCACAGATAATGTTCTCTGGAAATATTCCTGAGCCCATTTTGTGATTTCCAATACAGAAGCATGCCTGTATGTGATGCAGTGCCGTCTAAGGGCCCGAAGATCACGGGCACCCAGTATGGTTTTCCGGCCTTGACCCTTACGCACAGAGATTCTTCCAGATTCTCTGAATCTTTTGATGATATTATGCACTGTAGATGATGATATGTTCAAACTCTTTGCAAATTTACACTGTCAAACTCCTTTCTGATATTGCGCCACTATTTGTCGGCGCAGAATTAGGGGGATTGGTGATCCTCTTCCCATCTTTACTTCTGAGAGCCGCTGCCACTCCAAGATGCTCTTTTTATACCCAGTCATGTTAATGACCTATTGCCAATTGACCTAATGAGTTGCAATTTGGTCCTCCAGCTGTTCCTTTTTTGTACCTTTAACTTTTCCAGCCTCTTATTGCCCCTGTCCCAACTTTTTTGAGATGTGTTGCTGTCATGAAATTTCAAATGAGCCAATATTTGGCATGAAATTTCAAAATGTCTCACTTTAGACATTTGATATGTTGTCTATGTTCTATTGTGAATACAATATCAGTTTTTGAGATTTGTAAATTATTGCATTCTGTTTTTATTTACAATTTGTACTTTGTCCCAACTTTTTTGGAATCGGGGTTGTACATGAGCTGATATCCTAGTAGTAGATTAGCCAATCAGGGCATGTGATTGCCCATATCCAGTGAATGTGGATAGAATAAAAATTACTATATAATGTATACAGTATGTGAAATAGAACTTGTTTGTCCATCATTTGCCTTTCTAAGACTTTGTGAGTAGCTCATGGACCCTCTCTTTTGTAATACCTTCTTTTCTCTTTTCTTGTTTTTCTAGCCATATCTGCAGACAGAGATGGTCGTAGCAAAATGTTTTTCAAACTGTTCTGTTGATTTTGTGTCATACTTTTGGATTGTTGTCTCTTCAATTTTCATCATTTTGGATAACTCATTTGAATATTGCATCGTTTTGGTTTGGGATTCAACACTGATAAGGCCTTCATTAAAACAAGTGAAATGAGATGATCATTTGGCACGTCTAAATAAAAGCACTTGTTATTGAGAATCATCAGGATGAGGTAGAAGTCTTGTTTTCCTTTCCACAGTGTCAGATGGACGTATGAGCTTCTGTCTTTACAGTAATGTCCACAGTGAGACTGATCTGACATGCCAAGTGGAAGCAGGTCTTTGTGTGTAGCGCATTGATTGTATCGTGTTAAGCTGTCAAGACTTTTAAAGGATGGTGCAGGAAGTGTTGCTTCTTGCAGACCAGATGATTCAGTATCGCGTAGATGAGCCAAGGTTTTGTATCTCATATGAGCTAAGCAGAATCATATTATCTTCATATTATATGTATTATCTGTAGTACGTAATCTCTGTGCAGATTTCAGTAATATGTATTTGTATATTCACTAATTGTTTAATTTTTTTTATTAGAATTTGGATAGTCTAAAATGCAGAGAGAAATATAATTACCATACCACTATCTGTTTCATGTTCATTCTTGGCTGTATATGTGAGGGCAAATTCAACAGTAAAGACAATTAATTTCAGAATTGCAATTGGTTGTAAGTCAATATTTCATAATCACGATGGGCTTATTTGTGACACATTGCATACAAACCTTATAAATATAATGTGCTGTTCGGTAGCTGTATCATACAGAGTTGCAGTGTTGGGAGTAACGTGTTACAAAAGTAACGAATTACTGTAATGCATTGCTTTTTGCAGTAACGCGGTAATGTAAGGCGTTACAGAAAAAATGTGGTAATATTTTACTCGGTACAAATGTCAGTAACGCGCGTTACAATGCATTTTTAACCTGGAATGAAGTGGTGGGCTTTTTTTTTTCCTTCATACAAATTCGCCAAAATCACGCGAGATCAGCAGAGGTGAAACGTCCATGCAAAATGTTTCACTTCCTTTTCCTTTAGGCTAGTCAGACAGAAGAGAGAGAGGAGTGAACCTGCAGCTGATCTAACGACGGATAGCACATTCTCCAGATGGGCACACGCCCATTACTTTAAGTTTGTGAAAAATAAGGATGTGAAGAACATTGTAGTCAAATGCACTTTGTGTGCTAAACCTAAAGAACTGTCCACTTCCCAAAATAGCACCAGTAATTTAACTAAACATTTACAGAGGTGCCGTAGTAACATGAAGTTAGCAAGGAAGCAAGCGGAGGATGAGAGTGGTGATAAAATCACAAAGCAGCCAAAATTAACGTTCTGCCGCTCTGAGATGCTCCTTCAGCCTCGAGGTGATTGAGCTGCCTTTCCTTCGAGGGCTAATATGCCGAAGCACTTCAATATCATTAAAAGCACTTTGATTTTGTTATTTCTAAATCTGTTTTTCGAAATGTGACTGGGTAGCCTCATATAGCTAATAGTCATTGTCTAGCTGTGATTTAAAAGGCTTGTGGGTTTTTTTCAGGCCAGTTTTATTGTAGGCTACGATTTGCCATAATATAGTCTAGTCGTGATCCCTATAGGCCCAATAGTAAACCCAGAAATGTTGAGTACCCTAAAGTTTTATTGCATAAATGTCATCTATAGGCCTATTGGATGGAATTTAGCTTGGTTGCCCAAAGTTGCACTTTGAGCAATTTGCATAATTAGCATAAATAGGCGATTAATGTGAGATTATTACAGGTGAATAGGCAAAAAAATTTAAATAATAGATATCACCATGAAACTCTCTCAGTTGATTACTCATATTAAGATGAGAAAAAAAATCTATTGCATGTTTTTGTAATTTGATGTTTAAATATGCAAATGAGGCCATAAATCAACAAAAATATGCTAATTAGCATACAAACAAAACTAAATCCGTTTGATAAAGCCAGGGTCAAAAAAGGTTTCTAAGGGTAAATATGTGTACTTGGGGGGTCTGAGTTGGTGAAAACCTTTTGTGGAATCTAGTAGACAGTAGTAGTAGTAGTAGTAGTAGTAGACAGCCATAAAGGCTAAGTCAGACCAAGAGAACTGCCGAAAGTCGCCAGAAAAAGGATTCTGACAATTCAGCTCCACTTTCCCAGACATCTGTGAAGAACACAGTTTACCAACTACACTTTTCACCACAGTCTACATTCTGTGCTTGTGTCAGTCATCATAAACATCCATATGCATGCATCCACCTAGATCTTGCTAGTGGAAAATAAAGCTCTGACTTGTCAAATTCAGGGCATTAATTAAATGTTAAAAACCGAGACCTCACCACTAATAACATCTTGTTTGTGAACGACACAGACTGCATTGTGAAGCATGAAGAGGCTGACATCACCCTAGTTAGCTCCATGCTCCATGCAGCTGAAGCAGGGGCTCCAATAATGCGTATCCTGAGTGATGACACTGATGCATTTGTTCTGTTGGTGTACTGGGCTTGGAAGGCCAATGTCAAATCAACTGTGCAGATGGAGAAGTGGAATGGCACCATCCTGGATATAAATGCCACTGTCAGAGAATTGGGTGACAGGTGTCAAGGTCTCCTGGGGATGCATGCACTATCGGGATGCGACACTGCTTCCTATCCCTGTGGAAAGGGCAAGACATCTGCCCTGAAAGTACTCCTAGGGAATTCTATCCCTGGTCTCAATACAGTGCTTGGTGAACCTGATGCTACTCACAGTGCCCTAAAAGATGTTGGGACTGAGTTCTTTGTCGCACTGTATGGGCAGAAGAAGGCCAAGTCGATGAATAGCACTCGTTACCAGATTTACAGTCGCAGCAAAAAGCCTCCTAAACTTAAGTTTCCTCCTACTGATGCCAACCTGATGCTACACATACTGCGTGCTCATCTTCAGGTCATGTTGTGGAAGGCTGCAGGTCAGAGAGAGCCACCTGTAGAAGCAAGAGACATCACTAAGTTTGGATGGGAGGTTGGTGGAAGGGTTATCATGCCTGCTCTTGCCATCCAGGCAGTGGCTCCAGTACAGCTGCTTGATGTCACCAGCTGTAGCTGCAGCACATTGAAGGCCTGTAGTAAAGGAAACTGTAGCTGCCATGCTGCAAGTATCAGTTGCACTGACTACTGCAAGTGTGAAGGGGATGAGGTCGGCTGCTGCAACCCATTCACAGTTCATACAGATGAAGATGTTGAGACTGAAGGGAATGAAGAAACAAATTATGAAGATGGTGAAGGCTATTAAGTGGGATGGTGTGGTTGTTCATGCATACTATATATAGTTATTTTACAGTTTGTTTGCACATTTGCAGTTCATGTACATAGTTATTGTGTTATTGTTCTTTTGGGTTAGTCTGGGTGTGTTTGTGCATGCCGGATACTTGTTCTGCATGGAACACTCCTTAAACTATCCATACAGTAGTCCAAACACTGCCACCTGATCAGATTCCTTAAACGTTTTTCACCAAATCATACCCCCAAGTATACATTTTTACCCTAAGTAAAATTATTTTGACTCGGGCTTCATCAATGAATATGATTTTGTGTGTATGCAAATGAGCGCATATTTGATGGTTTATGGACTCATTTGGGCGGCACGGTGGTGTAGTGGTTAGCGCTGTCGCCTCACAGCAAGAAGGTCCTGGGTTCGAGCCCCGGGGCCTGTGAGGGCCTTTCTGTGTGGAGTTTGCATGTTCTCCCCGTGTCCGCGTGGGTTTCCTCCGGGTGCTCCGGTTTCCCCCACAGTCCAAAGACATGCAGGTTAGGTTAACTGGTGACTCTAAATTGACCGTAGATGTGAATGTGAGTGTGAATGGTTGTCTGTGTCTATGTGTCAGCCCTGTGATGACCTGGCGACTTGTCCAGGGTGTACCCTGCCTTTCACCCGTAGTCAGCTGGGATAGGCTCCAGCTTGCCTGCGACCCTGTAGAAGGATAAAGCGGCTAGAGATAATGAGATGAGATGGACTCATTTGCATATTTAAACATTAAATTACAAAAACATGCAATACATTTTTTTCTCATGTTAGCATAAGTAATCAACTGAGAAAGTTTGATGGTAATATCTATTATTATTTTTTTTAGCCTATTCACCTGTAATAATCTCAGTTTAATCGCCTATTTATGCAAATTATGCAAATTGCTCAAAGTGTAACTTTGGGCAACCAAGCTGAATTCTATCCATTAGGCCTATAGATGATATTTCTGCAATAAAACTTTAGGGTACTCAATATTTCCGGGTTCATGAAATCACGACTAGACTAATATGTTAATTTTTGTTAAATTTCTGAAATGATGGCGTCATATCCCTTAGGGCTAATCTTTTTTTTTTTTATGAAGCATAAACTATGCTTAATGCTGTAAAATTGAAAACAATAAAGGCATAGAAATGCTAATTTTGTATCCTGTCATATCTTTAGACATTACAATACAATACAGTACAATTAACGTTAATATGAATAGGCCTAAAGTTACAGTACTTCTATCACAATTTGCCAGACTTTCACCTTTTGTCTGTTCTTGCGATGATTGTTCCTTGTATTGTGCCATGAGCCATCACTGTGGCTAGTATATTCTACTGTTTTTAACCATAAACCAAGCTCAGTCAGATACCACATCACCTTCCACTGGATGTGTGATGAGCTAATTGAGTGTCTTGAGCTACATTTAGATTGCCAAATCCATACTTCCAGTTATTTTGGTGAGAGTAACTTAAAAGTAATGCAATAGTAGTGTAATGCCTTACATTTTAAATACAGTAATATTGTAATGTAACTAATTACTTTAAAATGACAGTAACAAGTAATAAATAATGCAAAACAGTTTTGAAGTAACTTGCCCAACACTGCAGAGTTGCACACAGTCTTAGGAAATTGGATCAGGTTCTCATGTGATCACTGATGACATGCCTGTATTAACTGCTCTGTTCTGTGCAGCCATGTGGATGTACGTATTGGCTTTGGTGGTCCTGTACTATGTGGTGCGCTGGTTCCGTGAGCTGGAGAGAGTTCCAGACAAAGGGAGCAAGTACGTGTACATCACTGGCTGTGACTCTGGCTTTGGAAACCTTCTCGCACGCCATCTGGACAAGTGCGGCTTCTGTGTGGTGGCAGCATGTTTCACAGAGAAGGGGGAAGAGGAGCTGAAAAAGTGCTGCTCAAGTAGAATGTCTACAGTCCATCTGGATGTCAGAAAGCAGGAAAGCATTGATAAGGCTGCAGCCTTTATCAAGGAGCGAGTCGGGCAGAAAGGTGGGGAAAACACACACAAAACCTATGGAGCGCTTCATTATCATCATTATTTCATTACTACTGAAGTTAACATGGCACTCTTTCCAAATTCAATGTTCTGTAAGTGCTACATATACTGTATATACAGTGATAGTCTGAAGTTGAACTTCTCATCTCATCTCATTATCTGTAGCCGCTTTATCCTGTTCTACAGGGTCGCAGGCAAGCTGGAGCCTATCCCAGCTGACTACGGGCGAAAGGCGGGGTACACCCTGGACAAGTCGCCAGGTCATCACAGGGCTGACACATAGACACAGACAACCATTCACACTCACATTCACACCTACGCTCAATTTAGAGTCACCAGTTAACCTAACCTGCATGTCTTTGGACTGTGGGGGAAACCGGAGCACCCGGAGGAAACCCACGCGGAGAACATGCAAACTCTGAACAGAAAGGCCCTCGCCGGCCACGGGGCTCGAACCCGGACCTTCTTGCTGTGAGGCGACAGCGCTAACCACTACACCACCGTGCCGCCTGAAGTTGAACTTTATTTATTTATTTATTTCTATTCACACATAGTTAAAAAAAAACAATACAAATAAAGGTACAAAGTACATGCTGTGGGAGGGGAGGAAACCTAAATGGCTCATAATTGGCCCTCCCCCATCTTTATATATGTAAGGTCCTCTAAAATAACACTGTATTTTATACTCTATATTGGATTGCCCTATTTTCTGTGTAATTAACTCCATTTACCATAATGCCTTGTGGTTTGAAATATTTTCACTGTTCTGATGTTTTGTGACGTACTGTGCATTCGGACCATCTCATCTCATCTCATTATCTGTAGCCGCTTTATCCTGTTCTACAGGGTCGCAGGCAAGCTGGAGCCTATCCCAGCTGACTACGGGCGAAAGGTGGGGTACACCCTGGACAAGTCGCCAGGTCATCACAGGGCTGACACATAGACACAGACAACCATTCACACTCACACCTACAGTCAATTTAGAGTCACCAGTTAACCTAACCTGCATGTCTTTGGACTGTGGGGGAAACCGGAGCACCCGGAGGAAACCCACGCGGACACGGGGAGAACATGCAAGCTCCGCACAGAAAGGCCCTCACCGGCTACGGGGCTCGAACCCGGACCTTCTTGCTGTGAGGCGACAGCGCTAACCACTACACCACCGTGCCGCCCCGCATTTGGACCAATCAGACTTATTTGCTCGTTGTATTTTTATTTGAATTTTGATGTCAGCCAATGATAATTGATATATGTTTAATGCCCGCGAGTTCGCGAGCATTTTGAATGTTCCATGACTTCGCGAGAGAGAAGCTCACGTCAGTTCCCACCTGCAGCAGAGGAGAGAGAGGTCACGTTCTTTGTGAGCTCTATTTCAGCACTTATTTTGCAGAGAGTATTTTTATAGTTTGGCCTGCTTGTGGCCATAACGTGTACCTGGGACTCCGGTGTCACTCCAGTGAGTGATCTTGCTGTTTTTTTTTTCGCGGACACATCTGCCCTCCGGTGCTGGGCCCAAGGGAGTAACTTTGATTTTGACATTGGTGGGGACACAAAAGTGATCCAAGGCAGAGCTTCTGAAAGGTGGGTTTTTTTTTCCATTAGCAATCATATTTTCATGTCATGCAGATCTTATAGGTTAACGCAGATTTTGTTGAGTTTTTAAAGCTCGACGGAAACCCTGCACTTACATTCTTGACTTTGAAGAAGAATGAACGAATGTCTCGTTTCTTGGGAGGGGGGCCGTCATCCATGATACTCGAGTCAGCATGCGAGTCGTAGGGCAAGCATGCATGGACATCGAAGTCCAGCTCAATTTGTAGGCTGACGGAGAGTGGGGGGTGCGTGGGGTAGGTCAGGTGTGTACGTGTGAGATACGGGGGGTTGATGGGCGGGTAGTCACGGCTGCTGTGGGAAGTGTGCTGCTTTTACAGCAGATGGAGTGACAGCTGGGATAGCCAACCATGTAAGTTAGCGAGAAACAGGTAGCTAATCAGAGAATGATATCTACGTTAGAGGGGGGATTATTAGCAGTGTCATACATTTAACCCTTTGTGTGCCATATAATCATTGCTCAGGTTAGGACATCGGTTTTATTGATCGTGATTACACAGTAGCGGCTGAATATTGGTAGGGACACGTCCCTAGCGTCCCTACCCAAAATTACGCCCTAGGCTGGGCCCACCGGAGCGCTTTCGTCAGTTCCCGGGGACTCACTGTGTCGGGTCTGGGACCCAGCCAGCTACCGAGGGATTTGGGGTGAGCAGCATCTTGTTCGAGCGAGCTAACCCACAGCAGTAGCTAGCCCTCTGCTCAGGAGCATCTGCTGCGTGACTGTACCGACACCTGTAACCTGATCCGTCTGGTCTGACCGGTGGATTGTGAGTAACGCGAACCCACACTTACACTGACAGACACACACACACGTTCCTCTGGTCTCGCCTGGATAGCCAGCATTTTAGAAGGGCATTGTAGCGGTTGCTGTTCTGCCTGCAGTTCAGAGAGCTGCCACCTGTGCACCAACGGGCCCCAACTGCGCGCACGTTTTTTTTTTTTTTCTTTTCCACTTCTTTTCTTTTGATACTTTACCCAGTTTTATTTTCTTACTATGTACTGCTGGTATACACACTGCTGATGTGCTATCTGTAACATCTCTATGATGTAGGCTAATTGTTTCCGCTCTTCTTGTGCAGGTGTTACTATTTTATTCATATTGGTGACTACATTGCATGCTTCTTTGAGAAGCATTTATTATCAAATAATATCTCCTATTGTTATTATTATTATTATTAATAAATATAATCATTATTATTATTTAATTATATCTTGGGTGTATTGGCTGCTCATTTGGTTCTTTATATTTGAACATTCTGACATGCACACTGCAGACTAGCTATTAGTTATTTCACTCAAACTACTGTTTATTTTAAATTCTGAGGAAATACACCATACACTAGCTTCAAAGGTAAGTGTAGTATTTTCGCAGTGGAGGCACCGCGCTGTTAAATTTATCATTTATTAGATTCATGCTTATTATTCTCTCTCTATACTCATACTTGTATCCTTATGCCATAAGTGGTTCCCAAACTGGGGGGTGCGACCCCTAGGGGGGGCGCAGTGGAACTGCAGGGGGGGCGTCAAAGGATCTCCTGCTATACACTCCAGTCCAGCTAATCGCGGTAATGCATTTACCTTCAGTGGGTTTGCAAACCGCAATAAAATAAATAAGAAGAACGAGCGACGTTTGTTCTGCAGAAACCATAGAAGAAGAAGACATGAAAAGTAGAGTGAGAAGTAGCCTAAGAGTGAAAAGTAGAGTGAGAAGTAAAGATGGACAGGTTTGTGACAGGCGCAAAGCGAAAATCAGATGGCAAGTCAAATGTAACAAGCGATGCGACCCCCACAACAACGGAAAAGAAAAGGGTAAAAACAAGAAAATATGACGAGGAATATCTGTCCCTGGGCTTTACAAGCACTGTGGTCGGCCAAGAAGAGAGACCGCAGTGCGTTGTGTGTCTAAAAATACTAGCGGCCGACAGTCTAAAGCCCAATAAAATGAAAAGACACTTGGAAACCCACCACCCCAAACATGTGAACAAGCACCTTGATTTTTTTTAAAAAGAAACTGGAAAACTGTCGTGCCCAGCAGAGTCACTTTGTCCAAAGTGCATCTGTCCCTGCGAAAGCACAACTCGCTTCTTACAAGGTAGCCTTCAGAGTCGCCCAGTGCGAAAAAGCGCACACCATAGCGGAGGAGTTAATACTACCCGCAGCTATTGACATGGTTTCAACTCTAATTGATGAATCAACTGCCAGTAAACTGAAAACTATCCCGTTGTCAAACACTATTTCAAGACGTATAAGTGACCTCTCTGCAGATATAGAAGAGCAGCTTATTGAAAAGATAAAAGATGGTCATTTTGCACTGCAAATGGATGAGGCAACGGACAGTAATAAAGACAGTCTGTTAGTACGTCATGCGTGTTCTGGCTGCCGCTTCTCACCGGAGCTTTTTTGTTTTATTTTATTTCTTTTTCTATTTTTTTTCTGTGTGTTTGTGTAGTTTGATGTTTGTTTGAGTGTTTTTTCCACCGGTTGTGGTGTAGCTCCGGACCTAGTTTTGGGCGTCGGTTCCCTCCAGGCCTTAGTTCGCTGTGGGTGATGCCTATGCTCCTTGCTCTGGACTGCAGTGAGCTCGTTGCTCATTTTACATCGTGGTTGTCCAGCGCTCTGCGCTTTAACGCTTGGCGTGATGTTCCGAGCGATGTTGCTTGGTGGTGTCGTGGCGGTTGTGCAGGCGGTTTGGGACACACCAGTGCTCTGCGTGGCGGAGCTTCTCTGCTCACTTTGTGGATCCGTGGTGTTCGAGCGATGTTGTTGATGGCGTCGCGGCGGCGGTGCTGGAGATGTGGGACTTGTTTTCGTGCACCTTTTGGTGGGACTGTGGCTGCTACACCACGGGAATTACATCCTGATCCCTACTTGGTGGACTTTTCACTTTTTATTTATTTATTTTTTATTATATATATATTTTTTTCTCGTCTCGTCTCGTCTTCTTCCGCTTTATCCGGGACCGGGTCGCGGAGGCAGCAGTCTAAGCAGGGAAGCCCAAACTTCCCTTTCCCCAGACACCTCGGCCAGCTCCTCGGGAAGAACACCGAGGCGTTCCCAGGCCAGCCGAGAGACATAGTCCCTCCAGCGTGTCCTGGGTCTTCCCCGGGGCCTCCTCCCGGGGGGACATGCCTGGAACACCTCCCCAGGGAGGCGTCCAGGAGGCATCCGAAAAAGATGCCCGAGCCACCTCAGCTGATTCCTCTCGATGTGGAGCAGCAGCGGCTCTACTCCGAGCTCCTCCCGAGTGACTGTGCTTCTCACCCTATCTCTAAGGGAGCGCCCAGCCACCCTGCGAAGGAAACTCATTTCGGCCGCTTGTATCCGCAATCTTGTCCTTTCGGTCATTACCCAAAGCTCATGACCATAGGTGAGAGTCGGAACGTAGATCGACCGGTAAATTGAGAGCTTCGCCTTTTGGCTCAGCTCCTTCTTCACCACAACGGACCGGTAAAGCGACCGCATCACTGCGGAGGCTGCACCGATCCGCCTGTCGATCTCACGCTCCATCCTTCCCTCACTCGTGAACAAGATCCCGAGATACTTAAACTCCTCCACTTGAGGCAGAACTTCTCCACCAACCTGGAGAGGGCAAGCCACCCTTTTCCGGTCGAGAGCCATGGCCTCGGACTTGGAGGTGCTGATTCTCATCCCAGCCGCTTCACACTCGACTGCAAACCGCCCCAGTGCATGCTGAAGGTCCTGGTTTGAAGAAGCCAACAGGACAACATCATCCGCAAAAAGCAGAGATGAAATCCTGTGGTTCCCAAACAGGATTCCTTCTGGCCCCTGGCTGCGCCTAGAAATTCTGTCCATAAAAATTATGAACAGAACCGGTGACAAAGGGCAGCCCTGCCGGAGTCCAACATGCACTGGGAACAGGTCTGACTTACTGCCGGCAATGCGAACCAGACTCCTGCTCCGTTCGTACAGGGACCGGACAGCCCTTAGCAAAGAGCCCCGAACCCCATACTCCCGAAGCACCCCCCACAGAATACTACGGGGGACACGGTCGAATGCCTTCTCCAGATCCACAAAGCACATGTGGACTGGTTGGGCAAACTCCCATGAACCCTCGAGCACCCTATGAAGGGTATAGAGCTGGTCCAGTGTTCCGCGACCAGGACGAAAACCGCATTGTTCCTCCTGGATCCGAGGTTCGACTATTGGTCGAATTCTCCTCTCCAGTACCCTGGAGTAAACCTTCCCTGGGAGGCTGAGAAGTGTGATTCCCCTATAATTGGGGCACACTCTCCGGTCCCCTTTCTTAAAAAGAGGGACCACCACCCCAGTCTGCCACTCCAGAGGCACTGTCCCTGACCGCCACGCGATGTTGCAGAGGCGTGTCAACCAAGACAGCCCCACAACATCCAGAGACTTGAGATACTCAGGGCGGATCTCATCCACCCCCGGTGCCTTGCCACCGAGGAGCTTGCAAACCACCTCAGTGACTTCGGCTTGGGTAATGGACGAGTCCACCTCTGAGTCATCAGCCTCAGTCTCCTCAGTGGAAGACATGACGGTGGGATTGAGGAGATCCTCAAAGTATTCCTTCCACCGCCCGACAATGTCCCCAGTCGAGGTCAACAGCTCCCCACCCGCACTGTAAACAGTGTTGGCAGAGTACTGCTTCCCCCTCCTGAGGCGCCGGACGGTTTGCCAGAATTTCTTCGAGGCCGACCGATAGTCCTTCTCCATGGCCTCCCCGAACTCCTCCCAGTTCCGAGTTTTTGCCTCCGCAACTGCCCGAGCTGCAGCACGCCTGGCCTGCCGATACCCGTCAGCTGCCTCGGGAGTCCTGGAGGTTAACATGGCCCGATAGGACTCCTTCTTCAGCTTGACGGCATCCCTTACTTCCGGTGTCCACCACCGGGTTCGGGGATTGCCGCCACGACAGGCACCGGAGACCTTGCGGCCACAGCTCTGAACAGCTGCGTCCACAATGGAGGTAGAGAACATGGTCCACTCAGACTCAATGTCCCCCGCCTCCCTCGGAAGCTGGGAAAAGCTCTCCCGGAGGTGGGAGTTAAAGACCTCCCCGACAGAGTGCTCGGCCAGACGTTCCCAGCAGACCCTCACCATACGTTTGGGCCTGCCAGGTCTGTCCAGCTTCCTCCTCCGCCAGCGGATCCAACTCACCACCAGGTGGTGATCAGTTGACAGCTCAGCCCCTCTCTTCACCCGAGTGTCCAAGACATAGGGCCGGAGATCAGATGAAACGACTACAAAGTCTATCATTGACCTCCGACCTAAGGTGTCCTGGTGCCACGTGCACTTGTGGACACCCCTATGCTCGAACATGGTGTTCGTTATGGACAAACCGTGACTAGCACAGAAGTCCAATAACAAAACACCACTCGGGTTCAGATCGGGGAGGCCGTTCCTCCCAACCACGCCCCTCCAGGTGTCACTGTCATCTCCCACGTGAGCATTGAAGTCCCCCAGTAACACAATGGAGTCCCCAGTCTGAGCACTCCTCAGTACCTCTCCCAGGGACTCCAAGAAGGCCGGATACTCTATACTGCTATTTGGGCCATAGGCACAAACAACAGCAAGAGCCCTCTCCCCAATCCGAAGGCGCAGCGAGGCGACCCTCTCGTTCACTGGGGTAAACTCCAACACATGGCGGCTGAGCTGGGGAGCTATAAGCAAGCCCACACCAGCCCGCCGCCGCTCACCACAGGCGACTCCAGAGAAGTGGAGAGTCCAGCCCCTCTCGAGGAGCTGGGTTCCAGAGCCCAAGCTGTGCGTGGAGGTGAGCCCGACTATCTCTAGCCGGTACCTCTCAACCTCCCGCACAAGCTCAGGCTCTTTCCCCCCCAGCGAAGTGACATTCCATGTCCCAACAGCCAGCCGCTGTGTCCGGGGATCAGGTCGTCGAGGCCCCTGCCTTCGACTGCCACCCAATCCACATTGCACCAGTCCCCTACTGCTACCTCTGTGGGTGGTGAACCCACAGGAGGTCGGGCCCACGTCACCTCTTCGGGCTGAGCCCGGCCGGGCCCCATGGGCAAAGGCCCGGCCACCAAGCGCTCGCATACGAGCCCCAACCCCGGGCCTGGCTCCAGGGTGGGGCCCCGGCTGCGTCATCCCGGGCGACGTCACGGTCCTCGGATTTTTCTCCATAGGGGTTTTGGTGAACTGCTCTTAGTCTGGCCTGTCACCTAGGACCTGTCTGCCTTGGGAAACCCTGACAGGGGCATAATGCCCCCGACAACATAGCTCCTAGGATCATTCAAGCACACAAACCCCTCCACCACAATAAGGTGGCAGTTCAAGGAGGGGATATTTTTTTCTTTCTTTGTTTATTATTGTAAAGTGTCCTTGGGTTTCTTGAAAGGCGCTATATAAATTTAACATTATTATTATTATTATTATTATTATTATTAATAACATACGTCAGGTATATTGATGAGGAAGATATGAAAGAGGATTTGCTTTTCTGCAAATATATCCCTAACAGAGCCACTGCAGAGGAACTTTTCCAAATTATTGACACATATTTGAAAGAGGCAGACCTGAAGTGGGAGGACTGTGTGGGAGTTTGTACAGACGGGGCTCAGGCGATGGCTGGTAAACACAGCGGACTGCAAGCTCTCATCAAACGCGTCTCCCCCAAAGCACAGTGGACACACTGCCTGCTTCACAGAGAGGCATTTGCCTCCAAAGAGTCAAGTCCTGAGCTAAACTCAGTGTTGACAGATGTCATCACAACAGTCAACTACATAAAAACCAGACCCCTGAAATCCAGACTCTTATCTTCAATATGTGAAGAAACGGGATCTCGGCACACAGCTCTGTTGTGGCACAGTGAGTGTAGATGGCTTTCACGAGGGAAGGTTCTGTCCAGGGCTTCTGAACTGAAGGATGAGATTGGAGTTTTCTTGACTGAAGAAGGGCATGGCCTTGCCCACAAGTTTCATGATGAAAAGTTCTTACAAAAGCTTGCCTATCTCAGTGACCTATTTCAGAAGCTAAATGAACTGAATTTACAGTTGCAAGGCACCAACACTCATCTTCCACAACTCACAGACAAAATAACTTCTTTCACAAAAAAATGAAGATGTGGGAGAGAAGGCTTGCAGAGGGAAACGTGGACTCATTTGAAAACCTGAAAGCATACCTTGACAAAAATGAGCTGGAAAATATAATTCTTCCATGTATGATGGCTCATATCTCGGCCCTGCAGAAGCACTTTCAGAGGTATTTCCCTGAGGATTCTGCAAAATATGACTGGATACGAGACCCCTTTCAAGCAACTGTACCTGCAGACCTCAGTGCCACACAGGAAGAACAGTACATTGACATGACATCTGACTCAAGAAAGAGATTACAGTTCACATCCACTTCACTGGCTGTGTTTTGGATTGGATTGGAGAAAGACTACCCACTACTTGGCCAAAGAGCTATGGACATACTGCTGCCTTTTGCCACATCCTATTTATGTGAAACAGGGTTTTCTGCAGTTGCTGCAATCAAGACCAAATACAGATCTAAGTTGAACATTGAACATGAACTGAGAGTGGCTATTTCTAAACAGCAACCCTGCTTTGAAAAAATTTGCAAAACAAAGCAAGCCCACACCAGTCATACCCCTTTTCCACCAAATCAGTTCCAGGGCTGGTTCGGAGCCGGTGCTGGTTCACAACTCGTTCAACTTGTGAGCCAGCTGAGAACCAGTTTGCTTTTCCATAGCTCGCGGTGCTAAGAGAAGCCACGTCATTACGTCGCTGTATACGTCAGTTACGTCGCTACGTTTGCATAAACCTTGGCATGAATATCAAAGCAAAAACAACACGGAAGAAGCAGTAGCAACAACAATAATAATAATAATGGATGACTTCGCGTTTCTACAGCTGCTGCTTCTCGTCGCTTAAAAATGGCGAGCTTTCGCGGTCTTGTTATTGTTGTTGGTCTTAACAACTCTGCCCCCCACTGACGTAAGCGGTTCTTTCCTCTGGCCCAGCAGAGAGTTGGTGCTAGCCTGGAATCGGTTTTTCTGGCCCCAGAGCCAGTTCTTTGTCAGTGGAAACAGAAAACCTGGTTCCCAGGGGTGTGTTTAGCCTATTTTTGGGGGTGCTGAAGCACCCCCAAAAACGAGCTCAGTACCCCCTAGCTCAGCACCCTCAAAAACACTGTTTTTGTACGTAATTTTCAGAAATAAGTGCCCTTGCGCACTGCGCAATGAATGTGTGCGCGGGCGTGTGTGTGTTCTTGAATTCACCTGTTACGTGATAGTTCTATGACCAGTAAAATACCTCTCCTCCTTGCGTCCCCCTCTGATTGGGTTGCCTGTCCGCGCGAGTGCTTGCTACGACATGGTGTGTTTTTTTTAACTGGATTCCACGCCGTTAGCACTGTCGCCTCACAGCAAGAAGGTCCGGGTTCGAGCCCCGTGGCCGGCGAGGGCCTTTCTGTGCGGAGTTTGCATGTTCTCCCCGTGTCCGCGTGGGTTTCCTCCGGGTGCTCCGGTTTCCCCCACAGTCCAAAGACATGCAGGTTAGGTTAACTGGTGACTCTAAATTGACCGTAGGTGTGAATGTGAGTGTGAATGGTTGTCTGTGTCTATGTGTCAGCCCTGTGATGACCTGGCGACTTGTCCAGGGTGTACCCCACCTTTCGCCCGTAGTCAGCTGGGATAGGCTCCAGCTTGCCTGCGACCCTGTAGAACAGGATAAAGCGGCTACAGATAATGAGATGAGAGATGAGATTCCACGCCGATGAGGAACTCGAAGTAGCACCTGAGTATTACTGGCATAGCGAGATGTGAAGGTACAGACTGGAGTTACAATTGTTAAACACAACACAATAATATGCATAATGCAATATTGATGTTCCCTGGTCTATGAACAGAATGATAAAAACGACATTTATCATCCATATCGAGATACTTTTGTGCAGAGCTGTACAAGTGCTACGGTGCTAGACCACCGTGTGTTAGTCAATTTTATTTAATGTAACATAGCGTTTACTAATGTAAACTAATGTAAAATCATAATAATACACACTATTATTACACAATACACAATAACACATTAATTAACAATTACCACTGTTCAAAATGAATAGCTCCAACATTACAAATGCAGTAGTAGGTCTTGTTTAGTTAAAAATATAACGTAAATATTTGTGTCAGTGGTTGTAAATGTGTAGATATCATACCTGTAGTTTATTGGGTCAGCTTCTGTTAAAACATTGCATAAGTCTAGTCTTGTCTAGTCTAGTCTTCTTGTCTAGTTAAGTCTAGTCTAAATGCGGAATAAACGTGGAAACACTGTCGTTCAAGCCAGGTGCCTCTGTCAGCTCTGGGGGCTAAGCACCCCCAAAGATCAGATGCTAGAATCGCCCCTGCCGGTTCCAAACTAAGCACTGGCCCCGAACCAGCCCTGGAACTGCTTTGGTGGAAAAGGGGCAACACTGATTCATATGTAGCACTTTGAATGATGTTGATGCAGGTCACTGCAGAAATAGCATGCACATAAGGTTTTCATTTCAGTTTGGAGTTTGTTGGTGTTGCACTGTTCCTCAATTAAATGTTAAAACATGAAGTTAAATTTACCTGAACACATATTCAAGAATGTAATACTGTCTGAATGCAGAATGAATACTAGAGTTCAATTTAAAGTTTGTTAGTATTGCTAGTTTTCAGCATAACAAACAATAAAAACTGTGAAATTGAAATGTGAAGTGATATGTACATATTTTAGAAAGAAAAGATCTTTATATAGCATTTGTATATTATTAAATTTATTCAAAACAAAGAAGGTGCGATAGATTTGGGGTGGGTGGGATCGGTGCGGGGAGGGGTGGGGGGCTTACAATGTTCTTATATTATATCATCAAAGGGGGGGCTTGAGAAAAAAAGTTTGGGAACCACTGCCTTATGGTATCAGGAATCTCAGCCAGCTCACCACTCCACCGCTGAGAACTTAGGACCCTGTTGCGCCATTATTTATTGGGATTTAGGGTAACTCTTTAGTAGCCTGTAGCCTACTGTGCTGGGTGATCAGCACCTGTTAAAAAGGGGTTACATTTTATATATATATATATATATATATATATATATATATATATGAGTGATTCCACGCTTATGGGTACTGAAATGGGGACATGAACTTATTTTTAAAAATTCACCTAAAACCATTTCTTTTTTTACCATCAGGTCACAAAACATGTAATCTTTAATGAATGATATGTTAAAAGATAACTTTAATTTTCTGAGATGTAATAAAAACATATTTATATGCCAAAGTCAAGCCTATGCGTTCCAAAATGATGTCTGTTACATTACTTCTGTTACGATTGTCCATCTCGCGTCTGTTACAAATTAATTACAATCTAGCTATATACCATGTTAATCTTATTGAAAGAATGTGTATGTTTATTCTACTACACATGTTTATTAATTATATTTGCTAAAACATCACCTTCCTATGTTTCAAAAAGTAATTCTACATTGTTAAAATTGAGAATATATATGTCCACAACACTTCTGTTACGTTCTGACTTTGGCATATAAATATGTTTTTATTACATCTCAGAAAATTAAAGTTATCTTTTAACATATCATTCATTAAAGATTACATGTTTTGTGACCTGACGGTAAAAAAAGTAATGGTTTTAGGTGAATTTTTAAAAATAAGTTCATGTCCCCATTTCAGTACCCATAAGCGTGGAATCACTCATATATATATATATATATATATATATATATATATATATATATATGAGCCGCCACATCATTTGTTTTAATTTTAATATTGTGACGTGTGTGTGTGTGTGTGTGTGTGTGTGTGTGTGTGTGTGTGTATTTTATATATATATATATATATATATATATATATATATATATATATATATATATATATATATACACACACACACACACACACACACACACACACACACGTCACAATATTAAAAACAATAAGTTTACAAGCAGTAAAGTTAAAGTAAGCAAAGAGTAAATATATACTAATTAAACATAATATCTGAGTAAATAATTAAGTTAATTGATACTTGGGCAATACAGCAAGTAGTTTTTTAAGACATTTAAAACCAACAAATGACATGGCGGCTCTGATTGAGGAATCAAGGCTATTCCGTACATTAACGCATTTATATTGTACACTGGATTGGGCTAAAGATGTTCTAAAGAGAGGAACATGAATTTGACTCCTTTGGCGGGTAGAGTAATTGTGAACCAGTGAGTTAGGCCTTATAAAGTTATCAAATGCCGGAGGGAGACTGTTTGTAAGGAACCAAAATGCAAAGAGATAAAGCTGTAGTTTGTTGATGTCCATGATATTTAAAACTTTTAGCTGCTGAAATAAGGGCATCGCATGAGTACGAAAACTAGAAGCAGTAGCTATCCGCACAAACTTCTTTTGTAAGGAAACAATAGGAAATAAGGTGGTTTGACAGGTGCTACCCCACACGATGTTACAATAGATAAGGTGGGGTAAATAAGGCTGTTATAAATAGTGACAATAGTCTTTTGAGCAAGGAGATATCTAATTTTTTCCAATATCCCAATATTTTTAGCAATTTTTTTTACTTAACATGGAAACATGGGGCTTCCAGCTCAGTCTATCGTCAATAATTACTCCTAGAAATTTTGCCTGGGTGTCCTACATAAGAGGGGCATTATCAAGGACAATTTTGGCCTTTGTGCTGTCATAAGTTTTATTTTTACTGGTGAAAATGTTCCAAGATGGCGGCGCGCGTGGTTGTAGTGGCTTACGGCTCTCCTTTTCAGTGCTCTTTTTTTTGTTTGTTTTTGTATTTATTTCTTGCTTGTTTGTGCAACATCGGTTCTGCAAACATCCAGTACACCCGCCAGACGCTTTTAGCCATTGGTGACCAACATCAGGTATCTGTTTCAAGCGACTTTCTCTTCACGCATAACATCCCATATGACATAGCGAGACCGCCGGGCTCTCCGTGGATTGTTGTCGGGTCTAGGAGGCGGCGCAGACGGAGGAGGGAGAGGAAGCAGAAGCGGGGCCGCAGGTCCGGTGCTATGCTAAGGCTAAGAAAGCAACCACACAAGCCACCTCTACCGAGCCTGTATCTCTCCGATGCTAGATCCCTGGTACATAAAACGGATGATCTGGAATTACAACTCGCTGGAAATCGCTATGTTCGGGACTGCTGTGTTGTAATTATCACGGAAACCTGGCTTCATCCGGAAATACCCGATGCTAGCTTGCAGCTAGCAGGCCGTACTCCGCTCCGCTGGGACAGGACTGAGAATTCTGGTAAGAGTAGAGGAGGGGGGCTCTGTATTTACATGCATGATAATTGGTGTAACAACGGAACAATTATAGATAAACACTGTTCCCCGGACCTCGAGTACATGTCTGTAAGATGCCGGCCTTTTTTTCTACCGAGAGAGCTAACTGTAGTGATTGTCACAGCTGTGTATATTCCACCTGATGCCAGTGTGAACACAGCGCTCTCTCTCCTGCTGAACACCGTTAACAAACAGCAGCAGCCCCACCCTGACGGTGTTCACATAATCGCAGGTGACTTTAATAAGGCCAACTTGAAGACTGTACTGCCGAAGTTTTACCAACATGTTAAGTGTTCTACTAGAGGGGAGAACACTCTGGATCATGTTTATTCTAACATCAAGCACGCGTACAGAGCCATACCCCTCCCCCACCTCGGCCAGTCAGACCACCTTTCCCTCCTGCTCTCCCCAGCCTACACCCCCCTCAGAAGCAGAGCCAGGCCCACCACAAGGACTATCACAACCTGGCCTGACAACGCACTCTCCAAACTACAGGACTGCTTTAAACAGACAGATTGGGACTTATTTGAACACCAGGAGCTGGAGACATTCACAGGAACGGTGCTGGACTATATCAAGTTCTGCATCGGGAATGTGACAGTGGATAAAAACATCCTGGTCCTCCCAAACCAGAAACCCTGGATGACCAGCCAGGTCCGCTCACTCCTCAGGGCTCGTGATGCTGCCTTCAGGTCAGGTGATAGAGCTCTGTACAGAGCTGCTCGAGCTGATCTGAAAAGAGGAATAAATAAAGCTAAGGCGGACCACAGGCTGTGCATAGAGTCCCACCTGTCCAGCAACAACACACGGGAGGTGTGACAGGGCATTCAGGACATCACAAACTTCAGAGACTGTGATGCACCAACAGGAGACTGTGCGCCGCTAGCAGAGGAGCTAAATCGCTTCTTTGCTCGCTTTGAAACATCTCAACAGCACTCATCTGCTCCTGCCCTGCCCCCACAACCACACAGTTCCTACACCACTCCTTTCACTGTACAGGAGCACGATGTCAGACGGGTGCTCCTGGCAGTGAACCCCAAGAAAGCTGCCGGCCCAGATGGTGTACCTGGTAAGGTGCTCAGAGCGTGCACCCACCAGCTCGCCCCTACCTTCACCAGGATCTTTAACCTCTCCCTGGGTCAGGCAGTCATCCTGCCCAGCCTAAAATCTGCAACAATAATCCCAGTGCCGAAGAAGTCTCCCGTCACCAGCCTGAATGATTACCGTCCTGTGGCCCTCACCCCGGTAATCATGAAGTGCTTCAAGAGACTAGTTCTTCAGCACATTAAGGACCACCTCCCCCCCAGACTTCGACCCCTACCAGTTCGCATATCACACAAACAGATCCACAGAGGACACCATTGCCGTAGCTCTCCACTCTGCGCTAAATCACCTGGAGCAGCAGCAGAGCTATGTCTGCATACTCTTTGTGGATTACAGTTCAGCTTTTAATACAATAATCCTGGACATCCTTATTAGAAAACTGGACACTCTCAGCCTCCCCCCTCTCACTTGTGCCTGGTTAAAGGACTTTCTTACTAACCGGCCCCAGACTGTGAGACTTGGCCCCCACTTCTCCTCCACCCACACATTGAGCACCGGCTCTCCACAGGGCTGTGTGCTAAGCCCCCTCCTGTACTGCCTCTACACCCACGACTGTAGTCCGACCCACAACAACCTTATTGTCAAGTTTGCTGACGACACCACAGTGGTTGGACTCATCTCAAAAGGAGACGAGGCAGCCTACAGAGAGGAGGTCCTGAAGTTGGCAGCCTGGTGTTCAGAAAATAACCTCGCTCTGAACACCAAGAAAACCAAAGAGCTCATTGTTGACTTCAGGAAGCACAGCACCGACCTAGCCCCCCTCTACATCAACAACGTGTATGTGGAGAGGGTCCACACCTTCCAGTTTCTCGGTGTCCTCATCTCCGCCGACATCTCCTGGTCAGCAAACATTACAGCAGTCATTAAGAAGGCTCAGCAGCGGCTACACTTCCTGAGAGTCCTCAGGAAGTACAACTTAAGCTCCAACCTGCTGCTGACCTTCTACCACTCATCCATCGAGAGCATACTGACGTACTGTATTACAGTATGGTATGGCAGCTGCACTGCTGTAGACAGGGAGAGGCTCCAGAGGGTAGTTAAGGCAGCACAGAAGATCACTGGCTGCCCTCTCCCCTCCCTGATGGACATTTACACCTCCCGCTGCCTTAGCAGAGCTAAGAATATTATCAAGGACAGCTCCCACCCTGGCTTTGATCTGTTCGACCTGTTGCCCTCAGGGAGGCGCTACAGGTGCATCAGGACAAAGACAAATCGATTAAAAAACAGCTTCTTTCCAAAAGCCATAACCGCCCTGAACTCGGATATGCCCTGACTTTATAGTCTATTTTATTTTACTATTTTACTAATTTATGAATGTGCAGTACTTTATAAGGTGACTCTCTATGCAATACTTTTATAATGTGCAATACCACACTCCATAATGTGAAACGCAACACACTGACCTCAGGACTGTGCACCTTACACACAACACATACACCTCAGGACTGTGCACCTTACACACAGCACATACACCTCAAGTCTGTGCACCTTACCTTACCTTGCAATAATTCATAATGTGTAATATTTTATCTTATAATGTGACTCTCGTGCAATAATTTATAATGTGACTGTCTCTGTGCAATACTTTATATGTGCAATACCTCACTCCATAATGTGTAACACAACACATACACCTCAGACTGTGCACCTTACCCCCCTTACACCCCCCCTTCCTCTCTCTCTCCCTCTCTACACGCTGTTTGCACTGTTATTGGAGATGCTTTAATCTCATTGTACATGTGTATAGTGACAATAAAGGTATTCTATTCTAAAATTAGGAAGTTAGTCTTTTTAATATTTATGGATAATTTGTTTGCTTGGAACCATGTAACAACCTTTTCTAGTTCTTGATTGGCCAATCGTATCAGAGAATCAAAGTCCTTGCGAGAGAGGAATATATTTGTGTCCTCGGCAAATAAAAGAAAAGAAAAGAATTGAGGAGGCTTCAGCAAGATTGTTTATGTAAATTTAAGAACAACAAAGGGCCTAGAATTGATCCTTGTGGTACTCCACATTGGATTTCTTTGCAGGAAGACTTAATTTCATTCAATATTACATACTGTTTTCTGTTACTTAGATAACTCCTAAACCAATTTAAAGCAATATCACATATGCCATAGGCTGATAGTTTTCTAAGGAGTATAGAGTGGTCTATTGTGTCGAATGCTTTAGAAAGATCGAAAACATCTTTACAACATTTAAACATCTTTCCATTTTATTACAGTTTACCCTGTAATATACAGTGGTGCTTGAAAGTTTGTGAATCCTTTAGAATGTCCTATATTTCAGCATAAATATGACCCAAAACATCATCGGATTTTCATCCAAGTCCTAAAAGTAGACAAAGACAACTTATGTAAACATCCATTATCTGTAGCCGCTTATCCTGTTCTACAGGGTCGCAGGCAAGCTGGAGCCTATCCCAGCTGACTACGGGCAAGAGGCAGGGTACACCCTGGACAAGTCGCCAGGTCATCGCAGGGCTAACACACAGACACAGACAACCATTCACACTCACATTCACACCTACGGTCAACTTAGAGCCACCAATTAGCCTAACCTGTATGCCTTTGGACTGTGGGGGAAACCGGAGCACCCGGAGGAAACCCACGCGGACATGGGGAGAACATGCAAACTCCACACAGAAAGGCCCTCGCCGGCCACGGGGCTCAAACCCGGACCTTCTTGCTGTGAGGCGACAGTGTTAACCGCTACACCACCGTGCCGCCCCCCTACGTAAACAAATGAGACAAAAATATTATACTTGGTCATTTTTGTGAACACAAAAAGAAATGAAGAAAATGAGGAAGCTTGTGAAAGATCTTGTTACTGTGAGAGTGCAAAATTTCCATAAATGCACTAAAACTTTCCCTTGTTTGGCAGGTCTATGGGCTGTGGTCAATAACGCAGGGGTCTCTGTTCCCTCGGGTCCCTGTGACTGGTTGACCCTGGAAGACTACAAGTCCATGCTGTCTATCAACCTGGACGGAGTCATCGGTGTGACCCTGAGTGTCCTTCCTCTCATTAAGAAAGCTAGGGGACGTGTGGTTAATGTGGCTAGTGTGTTTGGCAGGATCACTCCAACTGGAGGACCTTATTGTGTGTCCAAATATGGTGTGGAATCATTTAATGACAGCCTCAGGTAGGGACAATGAGACTTTGGTATTTTTCAGGTATATGAAAAACATTTGTTGTTTGCAATAAGCTTTGAATAACATTATTATATGGAGATCCTATGACCACTTTCCTGAATGCAAATACTTTTTCTGTTATTCAGGCTATGTATGCACCCATTCGGAGTGAAAGTTCTGTGTATTGAGCCAGGTTTCTTTAAGACCAGTGTGACAGATACAGATGTGCTACTCAGAAATATTAAAATGCTTTGGGAAAGATTGCCAAAGGAGACAAAAGACGAATATGGAGACGACTACATAAGCAGAGGTATATTTGCATGTGACAAGTTTGGTATTCAGTAGCTAGGAGATGGTTTTACATTGTGTGTAATTAAATATTCATGTCTGTTTTGTTTTTTTCTGTGCTGTCCAGTGGAAATAGTGATGAGAGAAAAGTTCTCCAAGATGACAGATGATGACTTGATGAAGGTTGTGAGCTGTATGGAACATGCCGTCTCAGCCGTGCACCCTCGCACCCGTTACTCCCCTGGCTGGGATGCAAAATTTCTCTGGCTGCCACTCTCTTATGCCCCCACCTGTATTTCTGATTACATCTTTCTTAAAGATGCTGTCAAACCTACAAAAATGATGGATTAGACTGATGCTGTGAACTTCAGTAAAATCCAATATTCCGACAATGACTTTTTTTTTTTCCTTTTTTTATATTCTAGCAGGGATGGATAAATCAGTAGCTTGGGCATCTAGAACACGCATATTTCTATTTCTATCACTTTTTTGTCATTACTTGGGAGCAAGTCAGTTTAACCACCATAAAAAAGATAAACATACTTCCTACTGAAAACATAACTCCTTTTTCCTACTGAGAAATTTTCATTTGATATGTATGCTGTGATGCAACATCCCACTGAATCTTACTGCCTATTGCGCCACCAAGGATCTGGTTTTTACTCAGTGTAACCGTTATGTGGTAACACTAGCAAGCCCAAGCAGTGCAAAGCTGTCCTATACCTTTCCTTACAGCACAACATGTATTCACTGTTAAATATATTGAGTTTATCTGTAGATGTACTGAATTGGGCTTACAATCAGTTGCGTACACTTGCGCCATCGTTGTCCAGCAGAAAGCTTGGCCGGATAAACAAATCCGCAGCCACGATGACATCATGTTAAAGGCCCCTATAACTCCATACCGCTAATATGGAGTTGAGCCCATGCATTCTAATTCTAAGATAGCTAAGCACTAGCTAGAATGATTTAGTTATCTGTGCAGAAAGATGATGTCATCTGACCTTGCTCTATCTCGTAGTTGCACTCACTAGGCTGGCTTTTAGCTTGCAAGAGAGCTGAGTCCGCCATGTTTGCCCATGCCAACTTGTTTTGGTTAAAAGTAGGTCAAACATGCCCCACGGTGGTCACATGATATTGCTGCTTGCTTACTTTGGCAATCTCCGGAATTGTAAAATGTGGGACTTTTTTTTATCTCGTCAAAACATTCACACATAGGATACATGGTGTGTGCAGCATCGCAACATCTCAAAACTCCAACAGCTACTGACAGAGCATTTTGCCTGGAATTCAACTTTGCAGTCAGCACCTTTAAGTTTTCAGTTGCTCACTAGCTCATCATATGTTATTATAGTACGTTTTTAGCCTAGTCTGCTTTCTAGGCAACCAAACCATGGCTAAAGAGACCCAAGCTAATGAAATTATTTGTCCACCCCTGGCTAGAATGCTTGAATACGAGTCTATGGGAATCGCAGTTCTTCTATATACAGTAAAATTATATACTCAAAAAATTAAAATATCATGGAAAACTTCATTTTTTCATAATCTAATTCAAAAAGCTAAACTTTTCTATATTTATTCCACAAGAAGTGAAATATTTCAAGCCTTTGTTTGTTTTAATTTTGATGATTATGGCTTATAGCTCATGAAAATCAGAAATCCAGTATCTCAAATTATTAGAATATTTCCTAAGATCAATCAAAAAAGGATTTATAATACAGAAATGTCCAACTTCTGAAAAGTATGTTCATTTATACACTCAGTGCTTGGTTGGGGTTCCTTTACCATGAATTACTGCGGCGTGGCATAGAGGCGATCAGCCTGTGGCACTGCTGAGGTGTTATTGAAGCCCAGATTGCTTTGATAGCAGCCTTCAGCTTGTCTGTATTTTTGGGTCAGGTGTTTCTCATCTTCCTCTTGACAATACCCCATAGATTCTCTCTATTCTCTCATCTCTTTATGGTCAGGTGAGTTGGCTGGTCAATCAAGCACAGTAATATCATGGTCAGCAAACCATTTGATAGTAGTTTTGGCACTGTGGGCAGATCCTAAGTCCTGCTGGAAAAGGAAATCAGCATCTCCATAAACCTTGTCAGCAAATGGAAACATGAAGTGCTTTAAAATCTCCTGGTAGATGGCTGCATTGACTTTGGACTTGATGAAACACAGTGGACCAACACCAGCAGATAACATGGGACCCCAAATAATTACAGACTATGGAAACTTCACACTGTACTTCAAACACTTTGGATTCTGTACCTCTCCACTCTTCCTCCAGACTCTAAGACCTTGATTTCCAAATAAAATGCAAAATTTACTTTCATCTAAAAAGATCTTTGGACCACTGAGCAACAGTCCAGTTCTTTCTCTCCTTAGCCCAGGTAAAATGCTTCTGATATTGTCTCTGGTTCAGGAGTGGCTTGATATTAGGAATGCGACAGTTATAGCCCCTTTTCCTGAAGACGTCTGTGTGTGGTGGCTCTTGATGCATGAACACTAGCCTCAGTCCACTCCTTGTGAAGCTCTCATGTTCTTGAATCAACTTTTCTTGACAATCCTCTCAAGGCTGCAGTCATCCCTGTTGCTTGTGCACCTTTTCCAGTCAGCCTTCCAGCAATGACTTTCTGTCCCTTACCCTCCTTGTGGAGGATGTCAATGATCGTCTTCTGGACAACTGTCAAGTCAGCAGTCTTCCCCATGATTGTGATTTCATGAACTGAACTAGACCGAGATGCACAGTATTTATACTGTTTGAATAATAATTTACTCAAAGTTGAAACAAAATATTCTCATAATTTGAGATACTGGATTTCTGATTTTCATGAGCTATTAGCCATAATCATCAAAATTAAAACAAAAAAGGCTTGAAATATTTCACTTTGTAATGAATATAGAATACATGAAAGTTTACCTTTTTGAATTAAATTACAAAAAAGAACTTTTTCACGATATTCTAATGTTTTGAGATGCACTAGTATAGCTCCATAATTTCACTGAACATAAGCCAATATCACAAATTAACAACTTCTTAAATAAAACTGTAAGATTGCTATTGTTGTGATTGACAGACATCAGTGTGTTTGATATCCTCACTGATGATTTATTCCACTTTTGGTTCTGAAAATGTGTTGTACAAATAAGATGAAAAATAATTTGTGTCATTTGCAATCATATCATTAATAAACATAAGGACCTAGACCTGGCAGGCCTGCCCACACAACTATGTTTCACAGAGGAAATTGAGCGATGGGATTTTGATCCAGATTTCATCTGCTTTCTGAGGAGCTCAGAAAAAGCGTTGTTGATGCTTATCAGGCTGGAAAAGGTTACAAAACCATCTCTAAATAGTTTGGACTCCACCAATCCACAGTCAGACAGATTGTGTACAAATGGAGGAAATTCAAGACCATTGTTACCCTCCCCAGGAGTGGTCGACCAACAAAGATCACTCCAAGAGCAAGACGTGTAATAGTCGGTGAGGTCACAAAGGACCCCAGGGTAACTTCTAAGCAACTGAAGGCCTCTCTCACATTGGCTAATGTTAATGTTCATGAGTCCACCATCAGGAGAACACTGAACAACAATGGTGTGCATGGCAGGGTTGCAAGGAGAAAGCCACTACTCTCCAAAAAGAACATTGCTGCTCATCTGCAGTTTGCTAAAGATCATGTGGACAAGCCAGAAGGCTATTGGAAAAATGTTTTGTGGACAGAAGAGACCAAAATAGAACTTTTTGGTTTAAATGGGAAGTGTTGTATTTGGAGAAAGGAGAACACTGCATTCCAGCATAAGAACCTTATCCCATCTGTGAAACATGGTGGTGGTAGTATCATGGTTTGGGCCTGTTTTGCTGCATCTTGGCCAGGACGGCTTACTATCATTGATGGAACAATGAATTCTGAATTATACCAGTGAATTCTAAAGGAAAATGTCAGGACATCTGTCCATGAACTGGATCTCAAGAGAAGGTGAGTCATGCAGCAAGACAACGACCCTAAGCACACAAGTCCTTCTACCAAAGAATAGTGAAAGAAGAATAAAGTTAATGTTTTGGAATGGCCAAGTCAAAGTCCTGACCTTAATCCAATGGAAATGTTGTGGAAGGACCTGAAGCGAGCAGTTCATGTGAGGAAACCCACCAACATCCCAGAGTTGGGGGCGGCACGGTGGTGTAGTGGTTAGCGCTGTCGCCTCACAGCAAGAAGGTCCTGGGTTCGAGCCCCGGGGCCGGCGAGGGCCTTTCTGTGTGGAGTTTGCATGTTCTCCCCGTGTCCCCGTGGGTTTCCTCCGGGTGCTCCGGTTTCCCCCACAGTCCAAAGACATGCAGGTTAGGTTAACTGGTGACTCTAAATTGACCGTAGGTGTGAATGTGAGTGTGAATGGTTGTCTGTGTCTATGTGTCAGCCCTGTGATGACCTGGCGACTTGTCCAGGGTGTACCCCGCCTTTCGCCCGTAGTCAGCTGGGATAGGCTCCAGCTTGCCTGCGACCCTGTAGAACAGGATAAGCGGCTACATATAATGGATGGATGGATGGATGGATGGATGTCGAGAGTTTACAAAGAATGTTTCTGAAGGAGAATGGAGGGCCTGCAGGCTGCAGATTGGTTTGAGATGACAGGAAGTCTATAGAACTCAAGTAAGCATTCTTTACATCCATGGTGAGCAGAAAAGCACCTCAGAATGCGCAACCTGGAGGGCGATGGGCTACAATAGCAGAAGACCATATCACGTTCCACTCCTGTCAGCCAAGAACAGACTCACACAAACTGAATAGTTGAAGACTGGGGAGAGAGAGAGGGAAAAAAACACACCAGGTTTATGTCTCTCTGTGCCCATGACGGCCTCAGATTCCTGTTCTCGACTGACAACAATGGGACCCGATGTGACCATCTGCTGTTGTAATCTGTCCACCTCAACTAATAATCTTTTGTGGATGCTGATGTGCTTCTCAGCTCTTGTAAAGTGCTTTTGAGTTACTATAGCCTTCCTGCCAGGTTGAATCAATCTGGCCATTTTCCTCTGACCTCTCTTATAAGCAAGGCGTTTCCACCCACAGAACTAATCGTGCATTCATTTTTTCCCCCATAAGATTCTGCATAGACTGGTGCCTGTGCGTGTGGAAAATCCCAGAAAATCAGCAGTTCATGAAATACTCAGACTAGCCCATCCGGCAGCAACAGCTATGCCGTGGTTGAAGTCAGAGAGATTAGATTTTTTTCTTCATTCCGATGTTTGATGTGAACATTAACTGAAGCTGTTGACTTGTACCTGCATTTTCTGCATTGTGCTGCTGCCCCATGATTGATCAGATTATCTGCATAAATCATCAGGTGCATGTGTGTCTATTAAAGTGAGCTATGACAAGTCTAGACGCAGATGAAATCAATAATAGCAGCACATTTTATGACCACTTAAAAGCTTTTGAATCTGGAAAACTATCATACTCATTTACAGATTCTTGAATCTATCTGAAAAATACAGTCAGAAAGCCACTGTAGTGTACATCAGTAACGAATGGTAGATGCATTCAGTATTCAGATGTGGAAAAATAAGTGTTTAGTTCTTGGACAAACGTGCAGATTCTGTCTCTCTCGAACTGGAGAAATGAAACTCCGTTCCTGCAAAAGCGATTTCCTCAGTTGGTCCACAATCTGCCATATGGCAGGTATAATCAGACGCTCGCTGGCTGTGGAAATTGTGCATGCAGATGTGCATTTAAGGTTCCAAATCAGTCATTGCTTAACTTTATTTTCTATTGTAAATACATTCACACATTACACATTATCTCTAGCCGCTTTATCCTGTTCTACAGGGTCGCAGGCAAGCTGGAGCCTATCCCAGCTGACTACGGGCGAAAGGCGGGGTACACCCTGGACAAGTCGCCAGGTCATCACAGGGCTGACACATAGACACAGACAACCATTCACACTCACATTCACACCTACGGTCAATTTAGAGTCACCAGTTAACCTAACCTGCATGTCTTTGGACTGTGGGGGAAACTGGAGCACCCGGAGGAAACCCACGCGGACACGGGGAGAACATGCAAACTCCGCACAGAAAGGCCCTCGCCGGCCACGGGGCTCGAACCCAGGACCTTCTTGCTGTGAGGCGACAGCGCTAACCACTACACCACCGTGCCGCCTATTGTAAATACTATCATTAAAAACCTTATCTCTGCTTTCCAAAGCATTTCTTGTTAAGATCTGTTCAGTAGTTTGGGAATAACAGCAGGTTGAAGTTGGTACAACAGAGTAAAAACTCTGCTCACATGGCATCAGGAAACTCCCAGTGATTTTTGAGTCAGGAGAAAACTGTCAGGGTGTCTCTCTGTTTCTGACTGGATTACTCGTGAATATCAGATAAATTTTATAGGGATGTTCTTTCACTCACGGTTTCTGATGAAGGATTCAGCAAAATTTTCCTCAGCTAGTTTTGGTGTCATGATTCACAGGAGAATTTGAAATGAGTTTTCATAGCTTTACTAAACCCCCCCCATCAAACTGATACATGTAAATAACTATTTTAGAACATAGCTAGTTCTCATCTCATCTCATTATCTGTAGCCGCTTTATCCTGTTCTACAGGGTCGCAGGCAAGCTGGAGCCTATCCCAGCTGACTACGGGCGAAAGGCGGGGTACACCCTGGACAAGTCGCCAGGTCATCACAGGACTGACACATAGACACAGACAACCATTCACACTCACATTCACACCTACGGTCAATTTAGAGTCACCAGTTAACCTAACCTGCATGTCTCTGGACTGTGGGGGAAACCGGAGCACCCGGAGGAAACCCACGCAGACACGGGGAGAACATGCAAACTCCGCACAGAAAGGCCCTCGCCGGCCACGGGGTTCGAACCCAGACCTTCTTGCTGTGAGGCGACAGCGCTAACCACTACACCACCGTGCCGCCATATAGCTAGTTGAATATTAAAAAAAAAAAAAGTCAAACATGAGGACCAAGTTCAATTCAATTACTTGGAATTGTTTATTAGATATGGATCTGTTTTTTCAAAGGTTAGCCTTAAAAGCTGTGAGTTTTATATTAAAAGAACAAGTGATAAACACTAGTAGGTCCTACTTTTGAGAAATACAAAAGACCTGCTAAAAATAATCCTACTACTTTGGAGTGTACCAATTTTTACCCAATTAGCATAATACTAATTTTTCAAACTTTGTATTCAACCATCCATGTGCCTGACAATTTCTATGTAAATGTCTTGAAAAAAAAAAAAGGTTGGGGGTGGGTGGGGGCTCCTTTGTTAAATTAGGCCCATGTTATCCCATTACAACAGTTGTCTAAAAATTAAGCCATTTCTTCAATCTTTCATTTGTAATCTCAAAAATTGATGAGCATTTTAATTCTGTAAAAAAGTTCTGCATTCAATAAAGCAGTTTCAAGCAATTTGAACTGAATTTTCACACGATATGCCCACATCATATGAAGATCCAACCATCAACTTCCCCTGCCAAAAAAAAATAAAGTTAGGTTTTGCTCCACTGAACTTTCAAACGTGCATTGGTCTTTGTAATGAAGGGTTTATAAAAAATACATTAATAAAGACCCAAAGTGCCTCTCCACAGTAATGCCACCAAAAAAAAAAAAGTTACACCCCACCTATTCTGCAATTTAAAATAAGTCACCCAGTAGCTAGCCTTGTGTTCTAGTTTTTTTGGAAACCGCTTCTGCTGGCATCCTACCAGACTATTACCCTGTCCACACTAGGGATTTTGTACCGATACGAAACTACTTTCGTACCGCAACACCTGTCCACACTAGCAACTATACTGGTACTGTAGCGGTATAACTGTATCGGTACGAAACCCACAAATGTATGGGTTTCGTACCGGTACAGTAGCGCTTCGCTGTAGTGTGGACAGATGAAGCGGCTCTGTATCGATACAAATATAATGCGCAAAGTCACACCTCAATCGATGTCTTCGCTGAATAAAATAGTGAACAGAGATTCGCTTGTTTCTTTCTCAACTGCCTCGCGCGTTTTATACGATCCGACTGAATAAATGACCACCAGAAATACAGACTGTACATTGACAAAAAGCACACGTTGTTTCATCCGTACGGAAGCCGAGAGAGGCCCTTCATATAATCCTTTTTTTTATTCACCTTGTTATCCCGAGATGACATAATTCAGGATCTCGAGAAAACAAAACTTATTCCATGATCTCGAGAAAACAGCTGAGAAATGGTTCATTCAGGTGCGCCAAGAGACTTGTGCTATGCTGACTTTGGGGCTATTTCTCATTCTGTATAGACGCAACTTTGGTCATTAGAATGTCTGGAATAATCGATCACCTAATAAGGCAATATTTTGATCAGGGGTTGACACAGGGAGAGATTGCATTAAGTCTTTTAATAAGGGATCATTTCAAAATTAGTCCGCGGCACCTCCGCAGAAGACTGGCCCGGCTTCGTCTCTACCGCCGGAGATACAGGGATCCAGCTGAGATCATGAAATAATTTTGTTTTCTCGAGATCTCGAAATAACGGATGCCATATATTCTCGGAAGGAAGTTACTCGGTAACCACAAACATTTCGTGCACGCGCATTTCAACTACCGTGAAAGAAAACCGCAAACATTTCTCGCTAGTGTGGACAGATGCACTAAACTGTACCGCTATACTTTGTATTGATACAGTTATACCACTTTCGTACCGGTACAAGTGTGAACACAGCATATTTGTTATATAAACTAAGGAGGTGCTGCTATAGACAGCAGGAAAACAACAAGATCAATACACTTACCACAGATTCTTAACACAAGAGTGCTACACTGGACATACATAAGTATTTACCCCCCCAAACATCTCCCTATTTTGTAGTGTTACAACCTTGAGCTAAAATGGAGTTACCATTCGATTTTCAATAGATTAAGAATTGATCAGGTGACAAAAGGTTAAACCAGATGCTTGTGCAACTGACCCCGCCCAATCTTAATAGCTCTCCAAAACCTGACTGAAATCTGCATTAGTGTCATGGACTTGTTTTGCTTCCTCTGTGTAGAGATTAAAGTCTACATGATGTTTATTCAGGTATGGTCTCTGGGGCCTTCCAGCAACAGGCACGTTTATATCTCACAGGTGGACTCCAACTAATGTGACCTCTGATGACAACTGTTTGCACAACTAATTTAGGAGTTTCCCCAGCAATAGTGGTGAATACTTGTGCAAATTACCCCCCCATACCCATACATTTAAGGGATTGAATACTGAAGCTTACAATACGAAATTGCACTTTTAAAGTGTTAATTTCTCAATAGTAATTGTCTTCAGAAGAAAAAAAGCAACCATTACATTCAATACCAAGCTTTTAGTTAAATCAAAACCCATTTCCAGGTATGGAAGAAACCCAACATCTCATGGTAAGATTTATTTCCATTTTTGAGACTGGAAACATTAAATACAATTTCAGAAATGACCAACAATACAGGTACAGTTGTTGAATGTGACTTTACAAACCAAGTGCTCCCCCCATTCCATTGCAATGTTAAAATTCTGCCCAAATACGCCTTTACGAATGCTCCTCAGCCAGTTTCTCTGCCTTCTGGACAGCCTCCTCAATGGGACCCACCATGTAGAATGCCTGCTCAGGCAATGAATCATGCTCTCCTGTTAAAGATAAACGGTATTTCAGCAAGATTGCACTCAAGGCTCATGTTACCTGTCGAAACAAAGTGGAACTGAAAAAAAAAAGTGTAAAGACACAAACCTGCAAGAATGCTCTTGAATCCTTTGATGGTATCCTTAAGGGGCACCAGCTTGCCCAAGTGTCCAGTGAAGACCTCCGCCACCTGGAAGGGCTGGGACAGGAATCTCTGGATCTTACGGGCACGAGCTACAGTCAGCTTATCCTCCTCGGACAACTCGTCCATACCCAGGATAGCAATAATATCCTGCAGAGACTTGTAATCCTGCAAAGCAATGCATAAATCCTGAATACCAAATGTGACCATTACATTATTAGCTTTCATCAAAGAGATCACTGAAAAACTTAACCACCAACTAGATAGAACGACACCAATGGCGTCGATGGCGATGCCTCCGCCCGGTAGACTACACGCCTCAAGTTGTGATTTGGGGATGGACATTTGACCTCACAGTAATCTTGACCTGGTGAAATTACTTGTATCAGCCTTGGAGATAGTGTTCACAAGGTTTTCGGACAGACATTTGACCTCAGTGACCTTGACCTTAGACCTTCTGATCTCAATCTAATCAGTTCATGTTTGTCCCAAACTGCACAAATGGTGAAAGTTTGGTGAAATTCCTTTCATTAGCCTTTGACATATCGCGGACACACGGACAACCTGAAAACACAATGCCTCCTGCACCTTAAGGTGGCGGAGGCATAAAAAGCTGCCTTAAATTGAACTACAGGCCACATACCTGAAGGATCTTCTGCACACCACGTGCCACGTCGTAGTGCTCAACTCCCACAATGTTGGGGTCCATGATACGGGAGGTGGAATCCAGAGGGTCCACAGCAGGGTAGATACCCAACTCTGCAATAGCACGAGACAACACGGTGGTGGCATCCAAGTGGGCAAAGGTGGTGGCAGGGGCAGGGTCAGTCAAGTCATCAGCAGGCACATAGATGGCCTGAAGAGCAAGAATTAAAGCTCAAATCCAATCAAATGCATCTGAAACAAATGACAAACTGCTTTTATATAGAGACACACAAACCTGTACAGATGTGATTGAACCCTTCTTTGTGGTGGTGATTCTCTCTTGCATGGTACCCATGTCAGTAGCCAGGGTTGGCTGATAACCCACAGCAGAGGGGATACGACCCAGCAAGGCAGACACCTGAAAGACAACAAGACCTCAATTTGGCTGCCAACACTGCACATGATGAACAGTCAGACATCCATCAGTAATGACCTCTGATCCAGCCTGGGTGAAGCGGAAGATGTTGTCGATGAAAAGCAGCACGTCCTGTCCCTCCTGATCACGGAAATATTCAGCAACAGTAAGACCAGTCAGAGCCACACGGGCACGGGCACCTGGGGGCTCGTTCATCTGTCCGTACACCAGAGCGACCTGGTGGCAGAAAATGTTGACATCCATCCATTTCTACTCCAAAGCAGCATCATCACCAAAAAACTCAAACGGAAATAATCCCAAATTACCTTGGAGGTGGTATCCTTCAGGTTGATGACACCAGACTCGATCATCTCATGGTACAGATCATTTCCTTCACGAGTCCTCTCCCCGACACCAGCGAACACGGAATAACCACCATGGGCTTTAGCCACATTGTTGATCAGCTCCATAATTAACACAGTCTTTCCTACACCAGCACCACCAAACAGACCTACACAGGTGTTGGAGAGGAGGGGGAGCACTTGTATACTCAGATTGTCGAATTAACATTCTGAACCAGTTGAATCTACACCATCTCAAATTTGAAACCAAAAACCAGAATAAACTGAGCTGTGCATTACATCTCCTGACACACCACTTCCCAAGCTAACTAGTTGCTGACATGACTTGTGAATGCATGGTGGGTGCTGGAAGAGACATCAACATGTGAACAACAAGTTCTGAAGGTGTCTTAAGTCATACCGATCTTTCCACCCTTGGCATAGGGAGCCAGAAGGTCGACCACCTTGATTCCTGTGACCAGAATCTCCTGTTCCACACTCATGTCTGTAAACTCTGGGGCTTCAGCATGGATGGGAGAAGTCCTAAAGAAAGAAAAGGAGGGGGAGGAAAAAACCCCACACATTTTAATGAGTCACAATAATACTGTGACAATACTTCATGAAATGCTATAAACATGTTTCATCTTACATTTTTGTGGTGATTGGTCCTCGCTCATCAATGGGCTCGCCAATGACATTCATGATCCTACCCAGCGTCTCAGGTCCCACAGGGATTCTGATAGGGGCACCAGTATCCAAGACACCATGGCCACGCACCAAACCCTCAGTACCATCCATAGCAATGGTGCGTACAGTGTTCTCCCCTATTGGGGGGGGGAGGGAGAGAGAGGGGGTTGAAAAAAAATAATAAACCTGACCAAATCCCCAACTTCATAACTGTGGGGGACATTTACAAAAACACCTTCTCACATCTTAAAACTAACCCCACCATCCCAAGGCACAGAAAAATCTCCCTCCTCCATTTACGACAATGACCAATTTGCTTCCCCCAACTATACAAAGTGTACTGAAATCGTAATGCCATCAAGGTATGCATAACCTATTCCATTTGCAAAGCTTAAGCATTTCCACCTTACTCCAACTTTTCTGCCTTGTTAATGAATCCTATTGGACAGTGAACTACTTAGGCTGCAGAGCATTATGATATACCCAATGTAAACAGGGTTCCGGATTTTACCCAGCTGGTGGTACGACTTACTCAACCTCTAGACTCTCCAGTGGGTTCAGACCATCTTACAACAACATACCCATCTTAAGGCCTCTGCATGCTCTTGCGACAAGGCTTTCGCAGATAGCTTTTCGCAGATAGTTGTAATTTACCGTTGAGCGGGGAGTAATAGGCATGCACGATGTTATTCACTGCCACAACGCAAGGGGGCGCGAAGTCGCGAAATCGCTAGGAGTAGTTGGTGGGTGTGGTTAGTGGAGTGTTTATCCTCCGGTTACTTATAATGACTAGAACTGGAGTCGCATAGACGTACGTACTCCCTCACTTCCTCGATCAACCGCTCTTCATGCTGCTCTATCTTCGCTCGTGTTTTTAAAAATGGCGGCCATGAAAACAAACCAAGCCGGGAAAGTAGGGAAGCGGAAGTGCGTGTACAGCGGATGTAGAGTGGACCAATCAGAGCCCTCTCATCTGCAAGGCTTCTGCGGTGGTCACAATTTTTGGGAGGTGCGCGCAGAGCATCTGCGAAGGGGGGGGCTACGCAGACACTGTCTGCGACGCTATCTGCGAGGACTGGGTTGTCAGCATAATTTGGCCTTTACTTGAGTCACTGCATGTACAGAACGAAACCAAATGCTGGCTTTTTTTTTTTTTTAAGTCCTTGGTGAAAACAGCATCACATGCTCAAAATAATCTCAAAAAAAGTCTGCACAATAAGATGCAAGCAATACATTTTGGGTTCTACAGGTGCAAATTATTTGCTTTAACAAAGCATCATTAATCTGGTCAAGCAGCCTGTAATAATAGGAATTTTTATCTGTATGGACCATTCATCACATCTCAGGCGCTGATCAACTTTACCCTCTCACTTCTGTAGGGTCTGAAAGGGATTTGGGCAATTGCTCTTTTTTTTGGACGACAACTGAAATGTATTACAACAGATAATTGTTAAATTTCAATTCAAATACACAGTTAAACTGTACAAGATTAAAGAGAAAGCGGTATGACTTGTCAATGGTCAAAGAGGACATTGTTTATTCAAAGGTCTCTCCAGGACTAAGACAGCTTTGCATTGAGGGTGTTGATTTCTGAGATTATAAATGTTCCAATAAGGTTGTCAGATACATGCTGATGCAGGAATGTTATTCCAATCCAATAGACGATTTCATATTCTCAAAGAATTTGAAGAGGCAAAGAAAATAAGAAAAAAAAATTAGGTAATTTCCTCTTCCCCTGAAAGTTAAATTTTAAAATCTTAAACAAAATCCATCCAACAAATTCCTAAGATTTAATTTTTATGTAAACAATTGTGTATTTTGTGAGAAAGAAATTGAGGGTCTGGAACATTTTTTTTTTAATTGCGACCTAGTACAACCTTTTTGGAACGATATGCAAAGCTTGCTGCATTCCAAAAACACCGATTTGTCACCTCTGACGGTCAACATGGTCAAATTTGGGGTGTTTATTGATAGAAATCTAGATTTTTGTTGTTAGTTTTATTTGGAAAGTTCTTTATACATAAATCCAGGTATTTTAAAAGCAAAAACACTGATTAGATGGAGGAATGAGCTTCAGGTCTCAAGTCGGTTTAAAAAAAAGCCTCAAGTTGTTACTTGATACATGCATGTTATTTACCAGCTGGGAGGTCCACATCATGAAATACCGTGACCAAGGTCTTGAAAGCAGTATTCAAGGCCGAGATCACGGTATTTCACCATACAGACCAACCTTAAGCAGGTAAATAAAGGTTTTTTTTTTCCCCCCCCCTTTACCAAATTCTAACAGAAAACAAGAGCGCCCAAAAGGGAAAGCAGAGCCGAGCCGTCATTTTGAATCCTCATTCAAAGCTGTAATGTAAATGGCTTCTTCCTCAGCATACAAGTGCACTTCCATGGCAAGGGAAAAAAAAACCACGTTTTGCCACCCATGTAGTCCCCCATTTATACAAATAGCAGTCATTCAGGATTCAGCCAGGTTTTTGCTCAGCAGTAGCAAGTTAGGTTTTTAGCTTTCTCCTGAAGTGTTTTATTTCTTCTTCCTCAGGGTAGTAAAACTCACTTTCGCTGTGAACAGTGTCATCACTATCCATGCTGTAAAATTAACACTACTCTCCTCAGAAATACGAAAATAAATGTTGACAAAAATGCTACCATGTTGTTGTGAACGAGCGAGTCAAAGGTCCATATCATAGGATACGGACCCACTCACCAGCCAATCAGGGTGCAGGATTCGGACTACGAAAAAAATAAGTTAACACGAGAAAGCCCTTTATATTACTTTTTGCTCAACCAAAAGAAGGAATTGTACGTGACCGAAGTGCATCGTTTGTACTACATGTTCTAAATAAAGTTTTGAAAGAAGGGGGGAGGGGAGAAAAATTCTTTGTAGGGTCAATTTGAATACCAATACGTGATGGGGTCAAGTACACTGTTCAAGGACCCAAGAGCAGCAGCTTAGCAGTGCTGGGGATCAAACCTACAACCCACTGAGCTGCCACTGTCATGGCATTGATCCTGCCTAGTTTTTAATAATTTTTCTCCAGACACTTTACAAGTTATCAAAACCTCCAACTCTGTGCACCCGAACCTCTGAACAAGGAGTTTAAGTACTGTTTGGAGCATTTACCCAGGTGCTGTGCCACCTCCAAGACGAGTCTAGTATCCCGACCGGTCACCTCCAGGGCGTTAAGGATCGGCGGCAGACCCTCGTCGAACTGCACGTCCACAACGGCGCCGATGACCGCCACGATCCGACCGCTGGCGGCGGCGGAAGGAGCAGCAGCAGCAGCTTTAGCCACATAATCCCTGCCTGGAATATACAGAGGAGAAAACGGTCAGTCGATCATGGGGGACACGACCTCTGATCTGGATTCATTTTAATATTCCTCGAGATGCACCAGTGTCACGGTCTGATCATGCGCTGGCATAAATTTACCATGCGCAGACCTTTTTTTCTCCCGGGAAGTCTACATTTACCATTTCTTGCTGCGATTTTGTACCGAGCATTTCAACACATTTATAGACTAATAGAACACGAGTTGTGACTACATTTGTGAGATTTGATTATCAGTAGACAAGCTGTCGAATATGGATGAGGAAGCAATCATTTCCCAGTCACAAAATGAAGATCAGCAAAACACAGTCCAAAGAGGCACGAGACCAGTGATTCGCCATTTTCAAAAGAAAGATGACCTAACTTACCTTCTTCCTACAAACTGGGTTAGTGCATAAACTGGAACTAAAACACGCCATTCATTCAAGATAAAGTGAAAATAAATTTGTGGATCAAGTATGAACGTAAATCCCATCTCATATTGGGCTTATAAATTCTGACTAGATCCAATGACAGGCATCTAATTATACCAGGTTGGTAAATTTGACAGAATAACTATTATAATCATGATGAGTCTCACTCAAACAAATCAATATTCATCAAGATAGTGAAAATCATTTATTTGTGGATCAAGTATGATCATAAATCTATCATATTGGGCTGGTAAATTCTGACTAGGCCCAATGACAGCAGTCTAATTATACCAAGCTGGTAAATTTGAGAGAATAAATTATAATGGCGTGGCACGGTGGTGTAGTGGTTAGCACTGTCGCCTCACAGCAAGAAGGTCCAGGTTCGAGCCCCGTGGCCGGCGAGGGCCTTTCTGTGTGGAGTTTGCATGTTCTCCCTGTGGGTTTCCTCCGGTTTCCCCCACAGTCCAAAGACATGCAGGTTAGGTTAACTGGTGCCTCTAAATTGAGCGTAGGTGTGAATGTGAGTGTGAATGGTTGTCTGTGTCTATGTGTCAGCCCTGTGATGACCTGGCGACTTGTCCAGGGTGTACCCCGCCTTTCACCCGTAGTCAGCTGGGACAGGCTCCAGCTTGCCTGCGACCCTGTAGAACAGGATAAAGCGGCTACAGATGATGAGATGAGATGTATTAGCTCTTAATTGGCTAGATCATCATATTTGTATTTATTAAAAACATTGTGGAGTAACAAACCACTGAAATTAAACTTAAGGTAGATATAGTAGATGTGCATTTGCACTGTCATCCATATCCTAACAAGTTAAGTTGTGAGCAGCTGGTCTACCGGACAGACTCGTGTTTCCAAGTCCCAGCCAGGGCCAGGGGGATAGAGCGCAACGCCTCGCGGTGCGGAGTTCGCACTGCATGCCAAAAAACATCGAGCCATAGACTCTTTATTGTAGATTACTAGTGTGCAGCACAGATCTGCAGTTTCCATACAAAACGTTATTCTAGAACGCTGCTCTTCCAGTCTGGCAAGTCGATATTATATAATTCCGCTCATCGTCTCTAAAAGGAGGACAAATGTGCGTCCGGCTTGATGCTGCGCCGGACAAAACATTGAAAAGACGGACGGTCCGGCCTAAAGCAGGACGTCCGGCCACCCTAAACATAAACCTCATTCGGCTGGTAAATTCAGACCAGGCCCAATTATACCAAGTTGGTAAATTTATACTGTGGTAAATTCAGGCCGTGGCTGCTAAAGTTTAAATTTAGCTGGTAAACTCAGACTGGTGGCAAATTCAGACCGTGACACCGGTTAAGAGCTTTTATTTTCTTAAACCTTACGAAGCGACTGCAATTCTGCATTTCCGGTTGCTCGAGGGCAAAACATTAGCTACAGAAGCTAGCTAGCTTCTGGTGGTGCCGGTTAGCGCGCACACACACGTACACTAACTAGGAACAGCTAAGGCTGAGTTATACTATATTTACGTCAAATAAATACACAGATAAGTCTTTACCTAATAATAAAACAAATAAACAGCCTTATTTAGTCCACGGCGCTAGCTTGCTACATTAGCATCCTGTAAGCTAACAGGCTAAGCTCATTTAGCCTTCATGTCACTTCCACCATGACACACAAAGGTCATTACGGTTTTAAGGCAGTTACCGTTCCTGCTACTTTCCAGTTTGTTTCACGACAACAATACGCGTCATCCTCGCCCAATAAACCTGTACACACTTTATATTAAACAAATCTAATCTAAACCGTCAGCGGCAGGAGCTCGCGGCCTGCCCGGCCGCATGCTGCAGACTGTCCGGCCTCGTTATGGCGGCGCCATTGATTTCAGAAGGCTGTGGAAAAAGCAGCAGAAAATTCGCAAAAGACGTCAAATTAGCGCATAGCTTACGAGAAAACAACGCCGCTGGAGTTCCACTAAGCGCCTTCAAGGGAGTGACCCCGGGCTTCAGAGCCTGCAGAGCCCCCGTGCAGCAGCGTCCCACAGCACCCAACATCCTCAAAATGGCTGAAGGTGGAACGAGACGGCGGCTCTGCACGCTTTATATACAACTGAGGCATGTCCGGACTGCGCATGCGCTAAGCATGGTGACGCCCTCAATACGCATGCGTCCTTTCCTGAAGGACAGCTTTGGCAGACAGGAGTCAGTGGGAAATTTGTGACATCTCTTTATTATAAAAACAGGGGGACGGTAGGAGTCCATTTCTGTCCCCCAAGGTACAAACTACACTAATGTACCCCCAAGGGCTCATTATTGGACGTCAAGGTAACTATGTGTACCTTTTTAGTGTCAAAAAGGTACATACATGTTCCCAAACAGTATATAAATGGTACAAATAAGTACCTTAGAGGGTACTGGCCCAGTGAGTCAGTGGGAAATATGTATTTTTGACATCTCTTTTAATCCAAGCGATCTTGACTTCTTTGTGGCTTCCTCCACAATAAGTCTGCAAGATCACTATGAAACATTTAACAAGAGATACTCAAGCTCTAGAGATATAAGGCGTAATCACCGACTCTCATCATCTCATCTCTCATCTCATCATCTCTAGCCGCTTTATCCTGTTCTACAGGGTCGCAGGCAAGCTGGAGCCTATCCCAGCTGACTACGGGCGAAAGGCGGGGTACACCCTGGACAAGTTGCCAGGTCATCACAGGGCTGACACACAGACACAGACAACCATTCACACTCACATTCACACCTACGGTCAATTTAGAGTCACCAGTTAACCTAACCTGCATGTCTTTGGACTGTGGGGGAAACCGGAGCACCCGGAGAAAACCCACGCGGACACGGGGAGAACATGCAAACTCCGCACAGAAAGGCCCTCGCCGGCCACGGGGCTCGAACCCGGACCTTCTTGCTGTGAGGCAACAGCGCTAACCACTACACCACCGTGCCGCCCCATCACCGACTCTCATTCTGCATTTACAATATGGAAAGAAGTATATCTTAATACTCTGATTCCCTTTGAACAGAGATGCTATAAAGCATGGGAAGGTAGGGATGATAGCTCAGGGTCTGTGTAAAAAGTGTTAATGGCAATTGTCCATCAGCCTGATACACGTTCTCTCATGTTTTTGTGGATTTCCTCTAGGTTCTCCAGTTTCTCTCACCTCCCAAACGCATGCCTTTAGATGGACAGGCAATGCCAAATTGCCCTTACACCGTCAAAAACAGGGGGACAGTAGGAGTCCATTTCTATCCCCCAAAGTACAAACTACACTAATGTACCCCCAAGGGCTCATTATTGGACGTCAAGGTAACTATGTGTACCTTTTTAGTGTCAAAAAGGTACATACATGTTCCCAAACAGTATATAAATGGTACAAATAAGTACCTTAGAGGGTACTGGCCCAGTGAGTCAGTGGGAAATATGTATTTTTGACATCTCTTTTAATCCAAGCGATCTTGACTTTTTTGTGGCTTCCTCCACAATAAGTCTGCAAGATCACTATGAAACATTTAACAAGAGATACTCAAGCTCTAGAGATATAAGGCGTAATCACCGACTCTCATTCTGCATTTACAATATGGAAAGAAGTATATCTTAATACTCTGATTCCCTTTGAACAGAGATGCTATAAAGCATGGGAAGGTAGGGATGATAGCTCAGGGCCTGTGTAAAAAGTGTTAATGGCAATTGTCCATCAGCCTGATACACATTCTCTCATGTTTTTGTGGATTTCCTCTAGGTTCTCCAGTTTCTCTCACCTCCCAAACCCATGCCTTTAGATGGACAGGCAATGCCAAATTGCCCTTACACCGTCAAAAACGGGGACAGTAGGAGTCCATTTCTATCCCCCAAAGTACAAACTACACTAATGTACCCCCAAGGGCTTATTATTGGACGTCAAGGTAACTATGTGTACCTATTTAGGGTCAAAAAGGTACATACATGTTCCCAAACAGTATATAAATGATACAAATAAGTACCTTAGAGGGTACTGGCCCAGTGAGTCAGTGGGAAATATGCATTTTTGACATCTCTTTTAATCCAAGCAATCTTGAATTCTTTGTGGCTTCCTCCACAATAAGTCTGCAAGATCACTATGAAACATTTAACAAGAGATACTCAAGCTCTAGAGATATAAGGCGTAATCACCGACTCTCATTCTGCATTTACAATATGGACGTAATACTCTCCCTTTGAACAGAAATGCTATAAAGCATGGGAAGGTAGGGATGATAGCTCAGGGCCTGTGTAAAAAGTGTTAATGGCAATTGTCCATCAGCCTGATATACATTCTCTCATGTTTTTGTGGATTTCCTCTGGGTTCTCCAGTTTCTCTCACCTCCCAAACGCATGCCTTTAGATGGACAGGCAATGCCAAATTGCCCCTACACCGTCAAAAACAGGGGGACAGTAGGAGTCCAGTTCTGTCCCCCAAGGTACAAACTACACTAATGTACCCCCTAGGGCTCATTATTGGACTTCAAGGTAACTATGTGTACCTTTTTAGGGTCAAAAAGGTACATATATGGGGGGGGGCGCTCGACCCTGAAGAGAATGGCAGCATAGTTGGAAGCTCCTGTTAACTTCGCACATAAAACTACCCCAAATAGTTTTCACCCCGCTATCTTCCTTGCTCTGACTATGTCAAACCCCCAGCCAGTAAAAGAGTGTGAAATTTTCGGAAAAGCACGTAAAGCAGGTAAAAAATCTTCGAAGAAACCACCGGAGGAAACTCTCAGCAACCAAGACAACATGGCGATAGCAGAGGTGCTAACCGAGCTCAAGGCCCTTCGGTCTGAATTTGGATCTAAACTCGATGCAATAGATGGACGTTTGAACGAAATGGCCAACTCTATTTTATCGGTAGAGAACAATCTTTCAGATATCAGTCGAGATGTTACCGCCAACGAAAAACGTATTGACGAGGCCGAGACTCGTATATCTGGCACAGAAGACAAGCTAAATCGCCTGGAAGCATCACTAGCAGCTGCTACCGAAAGAATTGCACAACTTGAATCAAAGACGGAAGATTTGGAAAATCGTGGGAGACGTAAGAACATCAGGCTCTTTGGTCTTGGAGGGAGCGCAGAGGGCTCACGTCGGCTCTTGGACTTCGTGCAAGATATGCTACCTGTATGGCTTGGATTGGACTCAAGTCAGCCACTCGTACTGGAAAGAGCGCATCGCACTCTGGGCGAAGTACGGCCGAACCAGCACAGAGCTGTCATTATCCGCTTTCTTAAATTCCAAGACAAAGAGCTGGCGCTCCGTTCAGCAAAGAATCGCGAAATCACACACGACGGATCCAAGCTGTACTTCACCCAGGACGTGTCTGTTGAAACCATGAAGCAGAGACGCAAGTTTGATGAAGTGAAACAGCGATTCCTGGACATGGGAACTTTCCGCGGCTTCCATCCTCATCCGTGCAAGCTGAGAGTACTCCACGAAGGAAAGATCCGCCACCTTTCCTCACCACAGGAGGCTGAAGATTTCTACCGTAGCACCATGGCTGGGGGTTCCCAGGTTGGTGCAAACGACAACGAGGGGTGAGCTTTATTTTTCTTATGTGATCCCACTAAGCCAAGCAAGGACTGTAAACTACATGGGACTCTATATATATGGATAACGATAAAGTTAACCCAAATGTTATTATTTCAGATCATCTTGCTGTGTTGACCAAGGTTTTTATTTCTCTTCTCCCTTTTTTTTTTATTCTTCCTTGTATAACTCAATTTACTCTACCACTTGGTCTGAAATGTTCATTCTATGGCTTATGGGATCCCCTATATTTCTTTGGGGTGGGGAAAAAAAAAAAAAGTTCTGACATCTTTGCGTGTGTTGTTTACAGGCATTTAATGTAGGCTACACTTTGTTAGACAGTATCAGGGTTGTTTTTGTAATTGGATTGCCTTGTCAATTGGGGACTTGGCTTTTGGGCTGGGGAGGAGGGTTAGGGGATGCTGAGAGAGATTTTTACTTTGTCTGTATTTTGGTTTACTTACTCTGTTGTTTATATTTTATGTATGTTCTGTTTTTTCTTTCTTGTCTCATAAGTGCAATATGTGACGCAACACTACTCACTTAACACATGGTAAACTCACTTAATGTGATAACTTTCAATGTCAGAGGCCTAGGTCACCCAATTAAACGCAAGAGAGTTCTTACGTTCTTGAAAAGCCAAAAAGCAGATGTAGCTTATCTGCAAGAGACGCATATGTCAAAAGAAGAGCATAAAAAACTGAAGAGAGATTGGGTTGGACAGGTTTACTTTTCAAGCTATACAAGCAGTAAAAGGGGAACAGCTATACTTATCCATAAAAACTTGCCATTTATAATGACAGAAGAGCACCACGATCAGGAAGGCAGATATGTCCTGGTCTGTGGACTGCTATATGGCCGAGAAACTATCCTGCATAACATTTATGCACCAAATGATGACTGCCCTAAATTCATGTCAGATATGATTACTTTATTCTCTCAACACCATAAAGATCTAGGAATAATTGCTGGTGATTTTAACTGTAACATGGATGGCAATCTTGATAAATCATCACACTTAATATCCAATCCAAATGCATCCAAAGCCCTACAGCTGGCATGCAACGATGCAGGTCTGATTGATGTCTGGAGGGAATTTAACCCTACCACCAAAGATTATTCCTTTTACTCCACCAGACATAAAACATATTCGAGATTAGATTACTTTCTTCTACCTCAAGACCTTCTGTCATCCGTCATGTCCTGTACTATTGGCCCAATTCTTCTATCTGATCATTCTCCAGTATATCTTAAGCTCGCCCTAGGGCAACAGAGAGAACGGACTAAATACTGGAGATTTAACGCCTCACTTCTCTCAAACAATGAAGCTTGTTTAAAAATAAAGCAATGGATAGGTCAATATTGGCAGGAAAATTCATTCTCTCCTGTTACATCTGCTGTAATTTGGGACGCGGCTAAAGCAGTCATTAGGGGACATCTAATTTCATATACAAGCGCTATAAAAAAGGCTGCCAATGAACGTGCTTCTCAACTTCAAAAAGAACTTACTACCCTAGAACAATCCCACAAACAATCACCCACAGAGGAAAACTTGAGGAACCTCAAAGCTGTTAGAGCTAATCTCAATATCATCCAAACAGAGAAAGTTAAAAAACTTCTGTTCTTCACAAGACAACGTTATTATGAATATGGAAATAAGCCCAGCAGACTTTTAGCTTATCAGCTCAAAAAAGAACAAACTGACCGTACCATAAAACATATACGTCAGGCAAATGGCCAATTAAGATATGATTTGCAAAGTATACAGTCCTCATTCCTGAACTTTTATAAAGAATTATATACATCAGAAAACCCAGTAGAGTCAGACATTCAGTCTTTTCTAGAGAAACTATCACTACCTTCTTTGTCAGATGAAGATAACGCACACTTATGTCGCCCTGTTACATCAGAAGAGGTGTTGGATACCATTAAGTCTCTACCATTAGGAAAATCCCCAGGACTGGATGGATATCCTGCTGAATTTTACAAGAAATTTTGGCCTGATATAGAGCCCCTTTTTATGCCTATGGTACAGGACTTTTTTAAGAAAGGGCGGCTCCCAGATTCTATGAAAACGGCTGTAATATCACTGATACACAAGAAAGACAAAGACAGTGCTGAATGCTCCTCATACCGTCCAATCTCTTTACTCACAGTTGATTTCAAAATTATATCTAAACTCATCACACGGAGACTGGAGAACCTGTTGCCTACGTTAATCAATCCCGATCAGTCAGGTTTTGTCAAAGCACGATATGCTTCAGATAACATTAGGAGACTGTTAGATGTCATTGACTACTCAGCCCTGTCTGGACACCAGTCACTGCTAATCTCACTGGACGCCGAGAAGGCATTTGACAGGGTAGAGTTTCCATATTTATTTGCTGTCTTGAAAAAATTTAATTTTGACGAATCATTTCTTGGGTGGATCAGGAGTCTTTATAGGGACCCTCAAGCACAGGTACGTGTCAATGGCACTTTGTCTGACAGATTTGGCCTATTTAGGGGCTGTCGTCAAGGGTGTCCTTTGTCCCCTCTCTTATTCAATTTGGCTATTGAACCTCTTGCAGAAGCTATAAGATCAAGTACAGATATTTTTGGCATTGATATTGGCAAAAAAAACAATAAAATTTCTTTATATGCAGATGATGTGATCTTGTATTTGTCCGCCCCAGAAAAATCAATCCCAGCAGCTCTAGACCTAATTAAGAAATTTGGAAGAATATCAGGCTACAAAATTAATTTAACAAAATCCAATGCTTGCCTACTTAACACAGACATTTCATCAGAATTAAAAAAAATATCTCCTTTTACCTGGACACAAGGTGGATTTAAATACCTGGGAATTAATGTTTGTCAAAACCTAAAAGACTTATTTCAGGTAAACTATACTCCTTTACTTAGCAAAATCAAAGAGGAATTGGAATACTGGAATCTGCTTCCCATTTCTTTTATTGGACGAATCAATGTGATTAAAATGAATGTACTGCCACGATTTAATTATCTTTTCCAGTCCTTACCTTGTTATTTAAACAAACCATTCTTTCAGTCAATTAACAAAATAATTAGTTCTTTTATATGGAAGAATTCCACCCCAAGAATCTCCTTGAAAACTTTAACTAAATCTAAAGAAAAGGGCGGGCTGGGCCTCCCAGATTTTCAATTGTACTACTGGGCGGCACAGACTAAGGACATAATTAGCTGGATACAGAATCGAACCACTGCTCATTGGACAGACATTGAAGGAGAACTTTGTTTTCCCAGCTCAATCATTACTCTGCCATTCATCAATAACATAAAAGCAATAAAATCAGTATCAAGAACATATGTAATAAGAAACACTCTTCAGGCTTGGAAAGATGTGAAGAGATTTTGTGGCTTACTTACCACCATTTCTATTTTAGCCCCTATATCCTCTAATCCAGACCTGCCACCCTCGATCGGGAAATCATTATTTACTAAATGGAAAGATCATGGAATACACAAGTTCCAAAATGTACTTGAGAAGGGTACCCTAAAATCCTTTGCAGACCTCAGATCTGAATTTGAAATCTCAAACAAAGACTTTTACAAATACCTACAGCTTCGTCATTATATAGCCACATTGGAAAATACAGGGCAAATGTCCCTTACTTTATCTGACATCGAAGAAATTATGGTCAATTCCACAACGCTGAAGGGAAAGATCTCTGTGATCTATTGGGCACTATTGGACTATAATAGCTCCTCATTGATGTCACTTAGAACTGTATGGCAGAGAGATTTGGAACAAGATCTTGATGACGAGCTCTGGACCAAAATATGTTGTAATGTTTTTGTTTCTTTATCCTGTAACAAGGTAATTGAGCAGAATTATAAATTTATGCACAGAATGTATTTAACACCAGTCCGTCTCAGCAAGATGTTTCCCACTGTCTCCCCGGAATGTCATCGTTGTAAAACATGCATTGGTTCACTTATTCATGTGTTCTGGAATTGTAGTAAATTAAAACAATTTTGGAATGAGGTACACAATTTAACAACCAAAGTCATGCAAATTGAATTCAAACTATCACCTTTACTGTATCTATTTGGTACAGATCCAGACGGTGCACTAGACTCTATCTCCAATAAAAGAATTGGCATAATAGCTTATGTAGCGAAAAAATGCATATTGCTTAACTGGAATCAAGCTACACCACCTACAATTAACCTCTTCAAATCAATAATGAATGACACAATGCAACTGGAACAACACACTTACCACTTGAAAGGTAAAGGGGATCTCTTTGCACAAACATTGGCGCCCTTGATCATCATTTGACCTAATTTGAGTGACATCTCACTTTGGCCTTATATATGACTTACGTCCATGTGTGCCATTTCTGTGTACCTTATTTTCTTCTCTAAGATAATAGTAATAATAATAACAATAATGCACTTTTTTTTTTTGCTATTGTATTTATTATTTATTTGTATTATTTCTGTTTTTTTTTTCCCTTGTCAATGTCTTCACACATTCTATATTGCTTAATAGCTATATTAATGTATTTGCTCTCTCTTAGCTTAACTGTTTGTTCTGAGTGTGTTGTATGTGTATATTAAAGAAAAAAACTCAATAAATAAACAATTGAAAAAAAAAAAAGGTACATATATGTTCCCAAACAGTATATAAATGGTACAAATAAGTACCTTAGAGGGTACTGGCCCAGTAACAAGCCATTGTACCCCTAAAGGTACAATGATGTACTTTATTTTCTGAGAGTGATAGGAGTCAATGAGTGTTTGGATATGTATGTACAGTATGTATGTATGTATGTGGTGCCCTGCAAGTTATTGATGCGCGGGGACGTAGAAACACCTGGGTTGGTGTCCAGGCACGCGGTAAGCCCAGTGGGAGAGAGAGGCCCCTTAGTCTTTGTCAAGTTAGTTCTCTAGGAGATGGAAAACTCTAATGTAAAACCTGCAGCTCCACACTCCAGGGAGAGCATAGTCAGAACAGCATAGATCCTAGTCATACATCTACTAATTAAGACTGATCAAGTTAAGCCAGTGTAGTGTTTGTAACCATAATATAACCATCTATAAACTGTATTCTACCAGGTCAAAAATAACATTAATAATATTTTTCTTACATGTTCAGTATTTGTAATGTTTTTGTGTGTCTCTGTCCTGACACATTATTTTAAAGAAGTGTTTTAGGTATCAGAATATATAACCATGAGATGGTTGGCTTATTTGCCTGCTCATTGCAGTATTTTTATAACCATATAAGTAAATGTTTTGTGATGTTGAGCCATTAATGCTTCTTTAATGGGCCAGAATGGTTACTCAGTTAAATGAATATCTACTATACTTAAATAAATTATATAAATAAAGCTATCAGAATTATACTGTACTGGATTTATGAACCATAACGTATGACATGTATGCATAGATTTCCAAGATGTAAAGGACAAATGAAATTTTTACATTGTCTCCTTTACTCCAGTTGTAGTCAATTACATCACTACATCGCTTTGGTGTCCAACATTTTTTTTAGTTTTTCAGTGGAGAATAATGTAGTCAGCCAACAGGTGAAAGAAACAGACACTCCAGGAGAAGAGGCTAATAATAATAATAATAATAATACATCCATCTATCCATCCACTATCTGTAGCCGCTTATCCTGTGCAGGGTCACGGGCAAGCTGAAGCCTATCCCAGCTGACTACGGGCAAGAGGCAGGGTAAACCCTGGACAACTGCCAGATCATCACAGGGCTGACACATAGACACAAACAACCACTCTCACTCACGGTCAATTTAGAGTCACCAGTTAACCTAACCTGCATGTCTTTGGACTGTGGGGGAAACCGGAGCACCCGGAGGAAACCCACGCGGACACAGGGAGAACATGCAAACTGCACACAGAAAGGCCCTTGTCGGCTACTGGGCTCGAACCCAGAACCTTCTGGCTGTGAGGCAACAGTGCTAACCACTACACCACTGTGCCGGTAATAATAATAATAATAATAGCCTTTTCTCCTGGTGTGTCTTTGTTTTTTTCATCTGATGGCTAGCTACATTATTCTCCAGTGAAAAACTAAACTTATTTTTATTACCTGTAATCCCTGCTCAGGACAGTACCCCTTCCCACCAGCAGAGGTCGCGACATCTGCCAAACATTTCTGGTTCACGTTTTGATTCCTTTGTAATGTAAACACACCAAGATCACAACTTCATTATGAAGTCTCGTCAAACCCTGCAGTTGTTTACATTCTGGGCCTTGTTATCCTGTTGATTAGTGTTGGCTAGAGGAAGTTTTGTGAAGAATGGAAAAATGGTTCATTTTCTCGACTGTCCACTATGTAGTGTCTGTAGATATTTATCTGGCTGACATAAAATGTAATAAATGACAGAATGATCCAAATGTGAGTTCATCTGCATACCGTTTTCTAATCAACAAGTGAACACATGCACAGCAACAATAACATTTCCACACACGTCACTCCCAGAACTACGCACCCACAAGATAATAACAGGTTCCAATAACCTTCATTCATTACACACTAGAGGCCACTATTGGTCATGTAAAACTTTAGATAACTGCACAAAAAGGCAATCAATCAATCAATCAATCAATCAATCAATCAATCAATCAATCAATCAATCAATGTCTGATTTATGCCATGTCAAATAAAGGAATTCTTAATAGTGTACCACGTTTTTATCTTAGCCTGGATAGAGATGTATATTTGTGTGTTGGGAAACTTTCCAACCCACTGTACTATTAATGCTATTATGGAGTACTATTAGTTGCACATAAGTTGTGTTCCTTTCTTAGGTCACTGATATAATCCTGTCTGTAAGATTAAAACCTAAAAAATAATAGTGTGCTTCAACTGAGTGGTGACGGTGTTTCTTTCAGTGGGCACTGAATGCGAGTTTGAGGCTGAGATGAGAATATAGACTAAGTGAAACAACCTCAGCATATCTGAACCCAGTCTCGAAGCAACCCCTAAACAAGGCTTCATACCATCATTGGTGATCAGCATATTACAGGAAAACTACTTCAACAATGACGGAGTTTTAACTGAATGTATCCTGTCTTATCTACAGTATGCATGTTTCAATGCTCTGGTACCCAACATAACATCACTAATTTGCCCCTCTGTGTGTCCTCTTGGTTTACTCTTTTGGATTTTCTTTTAGGGCGGCACGGTGGTGTAGTGGTTAGCGCTGTCGCCTCACAGCAAGAAGGTCCTGGGTTCGAGCCCCGGGGCCGGCGAGGGCCTTTCTGTGTGGAGTTTGCATGTTCTCCCCGTGTCCGCGTGGGTTTCCTCCGGGTGCTCCGGTTTCCCCCACAGTCCAAAGACATGCAGGTTAGGTTAACTGGTGACTCTAAATTGACCGTAGGTGTGAATGTGAGTGTGAATGGTTGTCTGTGTCTATGTGTCAGCCCTGTGATGACCTGGCGACTTGTCCAGGGTGTACCCCGCCTTTCGCCCGTAGTCAGCTGGGATAGGCTCCAGCTTGCCTGCGACCCTGTAGAAGGATAAAGCGGCTAGAGATAATGAGATGAGATGATGAGATTTTCTTTTAACCTGATTGCACTATAACTACTGCCTGGTTAACAACAATGTTCTGGTTTGTGATTTCTCTGTGGATGTGATTTGTTGTGACTTACCGGGTAGAAGAGAATGGCATTTGGCACCATAAATGCCGCCCCATACCTCTGCAGTTCTTACAATATGAATTTATACCCAAGACAAAAAAAAAAAAAATATATATATATATATATATATATATATATATATATATATATATGTGTATACACTGTACAAAGTCAAGCCCTGTGATGATCTGGCGACTTGTCCAGGGTGTACCCCGCCTCTCGCCCATAGTCAGCTGGGATAGACTCCAGCTTGCCCATGACCCTGCACAGGATAAGTGGTTACAGATAATGGATGGATGGATGGACAAACAGTACAAATGAAGATAAATGTTTCTAAAACTTAATCACAGAAATAATAACACTGTAGTAAAGTTTGACTCTAAAAGGTAGCACTGATTTTATGCTGGACAAACTTGTGTAATAATAGCATGATCATAATACATGAATAATATAGTTGAAAATTAAGCCTCATTAAGTGACAGTTGCATTGACTTGTACCAATTAGTTCTATAACCAGCTGTATCTAACTACAGTAGTTAGGAGGGTTGTAGCATTGCTTCACCAGTTAGAGTTAATTTATTCTAAATTACAGGTTTGCTTGGCCGTGTGTCCATGTGGGTTTCCACCCACCTCTGAAAACATTCCAGTAAACAGTCCACTCTGAATTTCTCCTGGGGTGGCACGGTGGTGCAGTGGTTAGCACTGTTGCCTCACAGCAAGAAGGTTTTGGGTTCAAGCCCAATGGCTGACAGGGGCCTTTCTGTGTGGAGTTTGCATGTTCTCCCCATGTCTGCGTGGGTTTCCTCCAGGTGCTCCGGTTTCCCCCCACAGTCCAAAGACATGCAGGTTAGGCTAATTGGTGGCTCTAAATTGACTGTAGGTGTGAATGGTTGTTTGTCTCTATGTGTCAGCTCTGCGATGATCTGGCGACTTGTCCAGGGTGTACCACGCCTCTTGCCCATAGTCAGCTGGGATAGGCTCCAGCTTGCCCGTGACCCTGCACAGGATAAGCAGTTACAGATAATGAATGGATGGATGGATGTTTCCTCGGTGTTAATGAGTGTATGAACGTGCATGCATAGTGTCTTGTCATGGACTGGCATCCCAGCCAGGGTGCATTTCCCCTCCTGCCCAGTGTTACTGGGATAGGCTTTGTGTCTGCTACAACCCTGACCAGCATGAAGTGGTTGCTAAAGAAGAATAAATAAAAATTTCTTTGGATTTGTTTGGATACTTGATGTCTGAGCTCTGACATGATTTTGCATTGATAAGCTGAACATTTAAAGTCCAGATGATTTGGACGAAATACATACTGTACCTAATGCCTGAAGATGCCAGTATTGTATTTTGTCATTTTTCATTGCTCAAAACCAATACAAGTTACAGAACCTGACTTAAAATATTTTAGCATACGCGTCAATAAAATGGACTTACGGCCTGTGTCAGTAGCCGCATTTCACCTGTAATAACATGCAATCTTATGGTGTTATCGAGAACAATGGTTTCAGAAGTATGCTAAACACATTAGACCTTTGGTATGTTATTATTACCCTTTACTTTACGACAGACAAGCCTGAGAACACTAACTAAAACAGCAAGGTCCCTGTTAAGCTAGAAGTATCAAATATTCAAGTTCTGTTTTCAAGTTCAATTCAGGTGAGTTTTGTCATTCCTCTATATGAACTTGTATTGGAATGAAGCATTGTTTCTTCAGGGCCATGATGCAACACATAATGATGTAGTAGCACAGTACATAAGACTACATTCATCCATCCATCCTGCTTGTCTATCAGGATCTTGGGGGAGGCTGCTGGAGCCAATCCCAAATGACTTCAGGTGGGAGGCGAAATACACCATGGGCAGGTCAGCAATCTATTGAAGGGCTAACAGAGATGAACAACAATTCACAGGACTACATAAAGTGCAAATACATGACAGTGTGACATGAATGTAAAAATACACAAATAGACAGAACAACCGAGCAAAACAGAATTGTATAGAATATTGTTGCTGACTCTTAAGAGGTATTTATAGGGCTGACTGTTTAAATCAGGATTTATATCAATGTAGACTTTTAAGTTTATCTATATTCCCACTATATTCTCAGTTTCTCAATTAATTAGGCTTGTAAATTAAAAAAAATCTATGGTTGAAAGCACTTGGATATATAGATGATGTACTTCTTGCGGCAGTTAAAGAAGTTCAACCTGTCAAAGGCAATGATGGTGCACTTCTACACAGCCATCATTGAGTCCATCCTCACCTCCTCCATCACCATCTGGTACATTGCTGCCTCTGCCAGGGACAAGGGTAGACTGCAGGGTCTCATTCGCTTGGCAGAGTAGGTGATGGGCTGCAGCCTGCCTTCACTTGAGGACCTGTTCACCTCTAGGACACTGAGGCAGGCAAGAAAGATTGTGTCTGATCCCTCCCAACCCAGTCATAAACTCTTTGAGACACTCCCCTCCGGCAGAAGGCTGCGATCCATCAAGGCCAAAACCTCACGCCACAGAAACAGTTTCTTTCCTACTGCTGCTGGCCTCATAAACATGACTAGTGACCCCCACTTACTCTGCCCCTGCCCCCTCCCCACCAGTACCATTCCTCAGACTCCTGGTCCACTCCCCCCCAATAAACAAGACCAGTGACCCCCATTTACTCTGCCCCCCCCCCCCCCCCAAGTTGTTTACCTGATTTGCACAGTTCTTTATTTATTTTATCTTATTTCTATCTTGTTTATTTTACTACTTATTTCTTAATATCTTCGAATAGACTGTTTTTATGTAGCTCTTTTATTAGAATAGACTGTCTTTATTTAGTATTTATTTATTTAGCACTTTAACTTCAAGCTAAATTCCTTGTAGTTGCAACAATTATTTAGCAATAAAGCTTTTTCTGAATCTGATTCTGATATTACACAGTTGTGCAAAGATATGAAGTTTATCGTTGAGCAGTGAATAAATTCACAAGTGAGTAAAATGAATGAGTGAAAATATTTTCAACACAAGAAGTTAAACTTCATATCTTCCCATCAGGGCGGCACAGTGGTGTAGTGGTTAGCGCTGTCGCCTCACAGCAAGAAGGTCTGGGTTTGAGCCCCGTGGCCGGCGAGGGCCTTTCTGTGTGGAGTTTGCATGTTCTCCCCGTGTCCGCGTGGGTTTCCTCCGGGTGCTCCGGTTTCCCCCACAGTCCAAAGACATGCAGGTTAGGTTAACTGGTGACTCTAAATTGAGCGTAGGTGTGAATGTGAGTGTGAATGGTTGTCTGTGTCTATGTGTCAGCCCTGTGATGACCTGGTGACTTGTCCAGGGTGTACCCCGCCTTTCGCCCGTAGTCAGCTGGGATAGGCTCCAGCTTGCCTGCGACCCTGTAGAACAGGATAAAGCGGCTAGAGATAATGAGATGAGATGAGATCTTCCCATCACTATGTAATGTTCTTTATATTATATGGACATATCCACAAAAAAAACCCCGCAAGTTAATCAAAATAATTTTAATTTTGAACTGGTTTGGCATTTTGACAATGCATGTCTAGTCAGCAGGAAAACACTGGGAGTGATGTCATCAGAGTGAAATATCAGGAATTATACATACAGAACACTTTCTCGATGGAATAAAAACATGTTCTATTCCCTTCTAGTGGGTTTCATAGCATGCAATATTATTAGCATATCGCTTATCCTACATGTATTACATCACTCTACCCAATGGAGTATGAGCGTTGAATATGGTTTACGATATTGCATGGTTGTCAAGACAACATGACGTCACATGTCGGAGCTGATGTGAATATTCACTGAGAAAAGTTTTCTGCTGCGCATGCACAGAAGCATTTCTTTGTTCGCTGGGAAAGAGAAAGACGCACTGAACACCCAATAGGCTACCAAAACTTCATTAGATATTCTTCACGCATATTTACAAGAGAAAAACATACCAACGGGCATCAAAAAACTGAAGAGACACATCAGAGATGTAAAACTTCTGCGCTAGCGAGTGACTGTGACAATTTATAAACAAACATGGCCGCCAGGTTTGCTTCATTAAATACGGAAGATTTTGAGAGAATTTTCAAAGAGAAAGACGAGTTGGAATGTGTATGTATAATAATAATGGCTTTTTTTTCATGGTATATCATATATTCCGGGCGGCACGGTGGTGTAGTGGTTAGCGCTGTCGCCTCACAGCAAGAAGGTCGGGGTTCAAGCCCCGTGGCCGGCGAGGGCCTTTCTGTGTGGAGTTTGCATGTTCTCCCCGTGGCCGTGTGGGTTTCCTCCGGGTGCTCCGGTTTCCCCCACAGTCCAAAGACATGCAGGTTAGGTTAACTGGTGACTCTAAATTGACCGTAGGTGTGAATGTGAGTGTGAATGGTTGTCTGTGTCTATGTGTCAGCCCTGTGATGGCCTGGCGACTTGTCCAGGGTGTACCCCGCCTTTCGCCTGCAGTCAGCTGGGATAGGCTCCAGCTTGCCTGCGACCCTGTAGAACAGGATAAAGCGGCTAGAGATAATGAGATGAGATCATATATTCCATTCAGCTACTCCTCTTCGACTCATTCAGCTAGCATAATACTGAATGGAATATATCTGATATACCACTCAACGCCAGCCAATATTATTTAAATATGTCGCTCAGATTCACAATATATTTTGTATGAAAAATTCAAGTTTTTCAACATGAGCAGATAAACTTCATATCTTCAAGCTAACGTGTGATTTTTCTTTTTATTATATCGACACATTCACAAACAACAAGTACCCAAATTTATCAAAACAATTCACCGATTTCCTCACAAGTGACATATAGAGATTTATGTCATGGTTTTGGTTCTCCATGTCCCAGATGTAGCATGTATGAAAAATACAAGTGAAACACTCGTGTCCATATAATGTAAAACGATATCACGGTTGTACCTCCTGGTTCCATCTCCGATTGTTGGTGCACATGTCTAATTCTCCATTCAGAGCTTTCAAAAAATAGAATTATGCTCTCTCCAAATAGCCCAGTGCATAACGTCCTCCAACAGGGCAAGATAATTCATGCTAACATGCTGATTAGTCTTTCATGGACACTAATGGAGTATAACTACAGATATGTTTGCATTTTCCAGTAATTACAACTAAAGACAGGCAATGGATATTGGATGCAGTAGAATTTAACAGGTCCAGACATAGTGCATGAATATGGAAATGTTATACATCTCAATTGATGTGAATATTTTGTGTACTCACATACAGTAAATTCACATAACTACTGCATGCTTCTATATAAAAGAAAGTGTTTTTAAACTCTGGGTTCGCTAACACAATTGATACAAAAGCATATACAGTGTGCATGACAAACTGATTACACTACAACTATGATTTGAACTATTATACAGTAGTTATATAATTGGAAATTAGACCCCTGTAGTTTTTGGAAGGGTCTGGAACAAGTCTCTGTTTTAGGAGCATCCAGCATAAATTAACTTCTGGATTTAAAAAATAAATAAATAAATAAATAATTAATAATAATAATAATAATAATAATAATAAAATAAATCGTCAGTAGCCCTCAATAGCATCTTTACAGCTTATCAGTGTCTAAGAGCATTGACCAGAAGCCAAGAACAGTGTTTCACTTTTCTTATAATACAGTGGTGCTTGAAAGTTTGTGAACCCTTTAGAATTTTCTATATTCCTGCATAAATATGACCTAAAACAAAAGATTTTCACACAAGTCCTAAAAGTAGATAAAGAGAACCCAGTTAAACAAATGAGACAAAAATATTATACTTGGTCATTTATTTATTGAGGAAAATGATCCAATATTACATATCTGTGAGTGGCAAAAGTATGTGAACCTCGAGGATTAGCAGTAAATTTAAAGGTGAAATTAGAGTCAGGTGTTTTCAATCAATGGGACGATAATCAGGTGTGAGTGGGCACCCTGTTTTATTTAAAGAACAGGGATCTATCAAAGTCTGATCTTCACAACACATGTTTATGGAAGTGTATCATGGCACGAACAAAGGAGATTTCTGAGGACCTCAGAAAAAGCGTTGTTGATGCACATCAGGCTGGAAAAGGTTACAGAACCATCTCTAAAGAGTTTGGACTCCACCAATCCACAGTCAGACAGATTGTGTACAAATGGAGGAAATTTAAGACCATTGTTACCCTCCCCAGGAGTGGTCGACCAGCAAAGATCACTCCAAGAGCAAGGCGTGTAATAGTCATCGAGGTCACAAAAGACCCCAGGGTAACTTCTAAGCAACTGAAAGCCTCTCTCACATTGGCTAATGTTAATGCTCATGAGTCCACCATCAGGAGAACACTGAACAACAATGGTGTGCATGGCAGGGTTGCAAGGAGAAAGCCACTGCTCTCCAAAAAGAACATTGCTGCTCATCTGCAGTTTGCTCAAGATCATGTGGACTAGCCAGAAGGTTATTGGAAAAATGTTTTGTGGACAGATGAGACCAAAATAGAACTTTTTGGTTTAAATGAGAAGCGTTATGTTTGGAGAAAGGAAAGCACTGCATTCCAGCATAAGAACCTTATCCCATCTGTGAAACATGGTGGTGGTAGTATCATGGTTTGGGCCTGTTTTGCTGCATCTGGGCCAGGACGGCTTGCCATCATTGATGGAACAATGAATTCTGAATTATACCAGTGAATTCTAAAGGAAAATGTCATGACATCTGTCCATGAACTGAATCTCAAGAGAAGGTGGATCATGCAGCAAGACAGCAACCCTAAGCACACAAGTCGTTCTACCAAAGAATGGTTAAAGAAGAATAAAGTTAATGTTTTGGAATGGCCAAGTCAAAGTCCTGACCTTAATCCAATCGAAATGTTGTGGAAGGACCTGAAGCGAGCAGTTCATGTGAGGAAACCCACCAACATCCCAGAGTTGAAGCTGTTCTGTACGGAGGAATGGGCTAAAATTCCTCCAAGCTGGTGTGCAGGACTGATCAACAGTTACCAGAAACGTTTAGTTGCAGTTATTGCTGCACAAGGGGGTCACACCAGATACTGAAAGCAAAGGTTCACATACTTTTGCCACTCACAGATGTGTAATATTGGATCATTTTCCTCAATAAATAAATGACCAAGTATAATATTTTTGTCTCATTTGTTTAACTGGGTTCTCTTTATCAACTTTTAGGACTTGTGTGAAAATCTGATGATGTTTTAGGTCATATTTATGCAGAAATATAGAAAATTCTAAAGGGTTCACAAACTTTCAAGCACCACTGTAATTACAGTAATAGTGCAATATTTTAATGAAGAGCGGGAACGTTGTTTGCCAGTTCTGATGTGTTTTCAGACATTAGAGGCTGATTTAATCTGCTTTGAGGCAGCTGGAATCAAACTGTAATGCACAGATGGTGCTGCTGCTGTGACCCTGTGCAAACATGACTGCAGAGTTAACAACATTAGCTGCAGCGTTTGGATGTTTGTCCTGGACGCACTGACATCCATGTGATAAGACAGGATTTTGCATTTTGGCTTAGTTCTACCGATAACCACCTTATCTAATTTCCTTTAAAATATGGCGTGTTTACTTTGTTTTCGATGCAATTTCCCCCCGTAGGCATTACTAAATGTTTAAGGTACTTGCACAGAATTGTTCATTCATGTCTAAAATGGATTTATATTTAGCATACAGTAGAGATAAAAAGTCTACACACCCCGTTAAAATGATCGGTTTTTCTGATATAAAAAAAAAAACGAGACCACGATAAATAATTTCAAAACTTTTCCCACCTTTAATGTGACCTATAACTTGTACAATTCAATTGAAAAACAAAAATCTGTTCAGGGGAAAAACAAGATTTTTTCTTGGCAACAAGTGTACAGCAACAGTGAAGGAGCTGTAGGAATTTCTGGCAAGTACTGGTTGTGTACTACATGTGACAACAATCTCCCATATTCTCCATATGTCTGGACTATAAGGTAGGGTCAAAGAAAAACATCCAGGCCCGGCTAAATTTTGCAAAAAAACCCAAAAAGCCATCAACTCTCCCAAAAGCATGTGGGAAAATGTGTTCTGGTGAAACCAAGGTTGAACTTCTCATCTCATTATCTCCAGTCACTTTATCCTGTTCTACAGGGTCGCAGGCAAGCTGGAGCCTATCCCAGCTGACTACGGGCGAAAGGCGGGGTACACCCTGGACAAGTCACCAGGTCATCACAGGGCTGACACATAGACACAGACAACCATTCACACTCACATTCACACCTACGGTCAATTTTTAGAGTCACCAGTTAACCTAACCTGCATGTCTTTGGACTGTGGGGGAAACCGGAGCACCCGGAGGAAACCCACGCGGACACGGGGAGAACATGCAAACTCTGCACAGAAAGGCCCTCGCCGGCCCTGGGGCTCGAACCCGGACCTTTTTGCTGTGAGGCGACAGCGCTAACCACTACACCACCGTGCCACCCCAAGGTTGAACTTTTTGGCCACAATTCCAAAAGGCATGTTTGGCGTAAAAACAACACTGCGCATCACCAAAAGAACGCCATACCCAACACTAGTGGCAACACTAAGAGGCCACTGTTGGGTCTTTGACCAAATATTCAACTGTTTGTGTATCCTGTCTCAAGTGTAAGTTGCTTTGCAAATACATACTTTCACTTTCCCTCTTTTGATGCGTTACAAAAAATTCTCCAAATAATCCAATAACTCAAAGTGTAAAATGCAGTAGTTTTTTGCTGTAGGATCTGGTGTGAAGCAGAGTGCCTAAGGTTCTATGACACAGGGCTTTGATTCTCAAAGAACCTTATCTTCCAACCCATTAACACGACATGTTTGTTTGTAACCTGATCAGATATATTTAATTGTCTATGTAGTGACTCATGAGCATCAGTGCTAGTGATAAAAAAAGTGAAAATTTACCATTCACATTCTGTGATATTGCTCCTTCATCATCTCATCTCATTATCTCTAGCCGCTTTATCCTTCTACAGGGTTGCAGGCAAGCTGGAGCCTATCCCAGCTGACTACGGGCGAAAGGCGGGGTACACCCTGGACAAGTCGCCAGGTCATCACAGGGCTGACACATAGACACAGACAACCATTCACACTCACATTCACACCTACGGTCAATTTAGAGTCACCAGTTAACCTAACCTGCATGTCTTTGGACTGTGGGGGAAACCGGAGCACCCGGACGAAACCCACGCGGACACGGGGAGAACATGCAAACTCCGCACAGAAAGGCCCTCGCCGGCCACGGGGCTCGAACCCAGGACCTTCTTGCTGTGAGGCGCCAGTGCTAACCACTACACTGCTGTGCTGCCCCTCCTTTATCATTACAAGTAATATTTAACAGTTATTCCACGAAATTGAGTTGTACGTGAGCTGATAGCTGATGAGGCGCGTAGCACCGAATTGGCTATAAGACGATGAGAACGATGAGATTGAGTGGAATAACCATTTTATTCTATCCACATTCACTGGATTTTGAGAAACAGCATTTTTATTTTTAGCAAATTCGAGAAATAAAAACTTTATACAAAGCATCTGACAAAATTTCCACTTAGGCAGACTTCTTAAAAACCTATCGATGGCTGCACGAATTGAATTTAGTGTTGTTTTTATAGAAAGTGCCGTCTTGGTGTCGTGCTGAGGTATAGAATAGCTTTAGACATTTATTTAATTCTTTCTTGGACATTTCAGTTATGTTACTTTCAAACTTCTTTGAGCTTTTGAACCAGTCTAAAAAAAATAAAATAAAATAAAAATTCAACAAATTTTAATGCTTAAGGATGAAGAATGTCAACAAACTGGCAAAATGACTGTAGCAATTTTTGAAAAATGCTGTAGTAATAATTCTAGGAAAAAAAAGATGTTCTTACCATCAAATACTTTCATTCCATATTTTGTAGCTTGTTTTGTATTTTTGGGGTTTTGTTTTCGAGTAGAGTTTTTCTTTCGTCCTCGGTTGGTTCAGTAACACACGTCGCCATTTTGTTTTTTTTCTACTCACAGTATATGAGCTGATATCTTAGTAGTAGATTAGCCAATCAGAGCGTACGATTGCTCATATCCAGTGAATGTGGACAGAATAAAAATTATTATATAATGTATATAGTGGGGCGGCACGGTGGTGTAGTGGTTAGCGCTGTCGCCTCACAGCAAGAAGGTCCGGGTTCGAGCCCCGTGGCCGGCAAGGGCCTTTCTGTGCGGAGTTTGCGTGTCCGTGTGGGTTTCCTCCGGGTGCTCCGGTTTCCCCCACAGTCCAAAGACATGCAGGTTAGGTTAACTGGTGACTCTAAATTGACCGTAGGTGTGAATGTGAGTCTGAATGGTTGTCTGTGTCTATGTGTCAGCCCTGTGATGACCTGGCGACTTGTCCAGGGTGTACCCCGCCTTTCGCCCGTAGTCAGCTGGGATAGGCCCCAGCTTGCCTGCGACCCTGTAGAAGGATAAAGCGGCTAGAGATAATGAGATGAGATGTATACAGTATGTGAAATAGAACTTGTTTGTCCACTATTTGCCTTTATAACGGACTTTGTAAGACTTTGTGAGTAGCTCATGGACCCTCTCTTTTGCAATACCTTCTTTTCTCTTTTCTTGTTTTTCTAGTCATATCTGCAGACAGAGATGGTCGTAGCAAAATGTTTTTCAAACTGTTCTGTTGATTTTGTGTCATACTTTGGATTGTTGTCTCTTCAATTTTCATCATTTTGGATAACTCATTTGAATATTGCATCGTTTTGGTTTGGGATTCAACACTGATAAGGCCTTCATTAAAACAAGTGAAACGAGATGATCATTTGGCACGTCTCAATAAAAACACTTGTTTTTATTGAGAATCATCAGGATGAGGTAGAAGTCTTGTTTTCCTTTCCACAGTGTCAGATGGACGGATGAGCTTCTGTCTTTACAGTAATGTCCACAGTGAGACTGATCTGACATGCCAAGTGGAAGCAGGTCTTTGTGTGTAGAGCATTGATTGTATCGTGTTAAGCTGTCAAGACTTTCAAAGGATGGTGCAGGAAGTGTTGCTTCTTGCAGACCAGATGATTCAGTATCGCGTAGATGAGCCAAGGTTTTGTATCTCATATGAGCTAAGCAGAATCATATCTTCTCTTGGTGACAACTGACAAGATGAATGACTTCCATTTGGAAGGTTACCAATCTCTAACGGGTGGAGCATGACAGCAGGTAGGTGAGTGGAACTAGAATGGTGGGAGGAGCATAGAGTGTTAGTCGGGCTGAGCTGAATGGCTGTGGTGTCCTGCAGCGTGGGCTCACTGGTCTCCATTTCAAAGGCAGCTCCACCCATCCTCATTAAGCCCCAGTGGTCTGGTCTTCCATTGGCATGAGAAGAGGAGGCGGAAGGCTGGCGACTAAACATGCAACACACTCCAAAAAATGACAGCGCCACCAGCAGGAGGAGGGGCCCAATGATGATGGGTGGGTTATTTGCGGGCAGCAACTTGGCAAAGCCGAAAGCACCCACAAGAGTGATGTTGATCCCAGCCAACATGATGCAAAGTCCACAGGCGCAGCACAGAGACGGGGACGGATGGCTGTACGGACGCAGGGATCGCGTCTTCTTCGCTGCGGTCAGATGCGGGTCTTGTTCAGTGCAAATCATCGTCCCTGTGGAGTCTCCTCACTTTCTCTTCGAGGTATCTGGTAAGAGGGAGAAAAAGAGTGGGACAGACAGTGATGATTAATGAATGCAGCAGGGGAGTGGAACAGGATTTGCTGTTGTGTTAATATCCATCCGGCTGTGTGTCATTTCAGAGGGAACTCTTGGGAGGCGCAATTCAATTAGTGCAGCCAAGTCCAGATGACTGCAATGATGAGAAGCTTTGTAAATGGTACAAATTACTGTGCCATATAACTTCGTTACTTGGGATGTCTGTGAAAAGATCTTTTGGACAGGCTTTGGTGCGGCCAATGTCTGTGTGAGATGTTAACCAGGAATATGGTGCACATTTCTCTATGGACATGCAATTTATTTCGCTGTGCTCACACTGCTTAAGATAAGGAAATAGGCAAAATCAGAACTGCTCGCTTTTGGATACTTTTACTAAAACACCAAAGTAAATACAAGTAATAATATTATTAAGTGAAACAACTTTCTTGGATAATGAAAATGTAACAATCAGATAAAGCTCAAGATAACGTTAAAATAACTTCAAACAAGTAAACATCAAAATCTGATATAATACAGATATCGATCATTGCATGCTTTTATTGTATTTTTTTGCAATTCAACAAAAAAAAAGTCTACGTACAATTCTTTGTAACTTTATGCCAACTCAAACAAAGTCACACGTCTATTAGACTATTATATTTAACATCATATTATGTTACACAGTTTAGATATCTTGAGTCTGGAATAGATTCCACACTTACCAAAGATCTACAATCTTGATATTTCCAGCTTTAGAAAGATTCTCTGTGTATATGGTAACGTTCTTGTGCATAAAAGTGCATCAAGTTCTCTCAGCAGCACTGGGTTTCACCAGAGAGTCACCCAGCTGTGTTCCAGCCAAGTGAGTGCCTAGTTCTCTTCCAGCTGATTTATAGAGGAAGATCCGGCTGAGAACACCTCATTCCACACCCACCACCATCTGCACGCCAGACTAAAGAGGCACCATGTCCTTTTCCATTATATTGTATGGACTTTACTCTGTTGCAGTTCTCATATTTATATTTTATTTATCTTTGAAAGAGTACGTGTTGAGAATGCAATTATACAGTTGTGCACAAAAGGTCTAAACAGCATTAGGAGAAAATAAAAGGAGGGAAAGAAATTAAGACGTTTCATGTATTTCTTGGTTATTGTAAGTAGAAACATATAGTCAAGTATTGTAGGTTAGTGAGAAATTAATCTGTTTATTGTTATTAATCTTTCCATTGCCTTCCTCCAAGCATCTTGTAGTTTAGCTGAAATAAAGCAGGGTTGACAAATTGCATATGGCAACAGACGACATAATGTGGACCAGATACACTGGAAACTGAGTGCAAACAATGGTGGATGTCTCTACTTAAAATAGCCATATATAATAGGAATATATATGTAAGTAACATTTGTCCATTTGTCAGTACAATGTCCAAATAAAATTTAATTGAAAACGACAGGGGCGGCACGGTGGTGTAGTGGTTAGCGCTGTCGCCTCACAGCAAGAAGGTCCGGGTTCGAGCCCCGTGGCCGGCGAGGGCCTTTCTGTGCGGAGTTTGCATGTTCTCCCCGTGTCCGCGTGGGTTTCCTTCGGGTGCTCCGGTTTCCCCCACAGTCCAAAGACATGCAGGTTAGGTTAACTGGTGACTCTAAATTGACCGTAGGTGTGAATGTGAGTGTGAATGGTTGTCTGTGTCTATGTGTCAACCCTGTGATGACCTGGCGACTTGTCCAGGGTGTACCCCGCCTTTCGCCCGTAGTCAGCTGGGATAGGCTCCAGCTTGCCTGCGACCCTGTAGGACAGGATAAAGCGGCTAGAGATAATGAGATGAGATGAAAACGACAGCTCATCTATTGTATAAAATACTGCAGCTACAGACAGCTGACAACCTAATGGCTCTGTTACGCAAGGAGGGCATGATTTGTTTGCCGGGTTTGTTGACAGGGCTCCCTCATTCTGTGTTGCATTCTGGCTCTCCCTTTAACAGTGGATATAAAAAGTCTACACACCCTGTTAAAATTATTTTTTTTTACATTGGAAAAACCTATGAGACTACGATAAATAATTTCAGAACTTTTCCCACCTTTAAATGTGACCTATAACCTGTACAATTCAATTGAAAAACAAACAAATCTGTTGGGGGGGGGGGGGGGGACATAAAAAATAAAAAACGTACAATAAGCTGGTCGCATAAGTGTGCACACCCTTAAACTAATACTTTGTTGAAGGAGCTTTTGATTTCAGTCTTTTTGGGTTCACACCTGCCATCAACTACAATGACTCTGATTAACCCCAAATAAAGTTCAGACATTTACTCCGTTGCCTCCTCCAGCAAAAGCCAGGGTTCACAGAGAGCTTACAAAGCAGCAAAGGGATCTCAGTGCTGAAAGGTATCAGTCAGGAGAAGGGGACAAAAACATTTCCACGGCATTAGATATACCATGGAGTACAGTGAAGACAGTCATTAAGAAGTGGAGAAAATATGGGAGAACAGTGACATTACCGAGAACTGGACATCGCTCCAAAATCGATGAAAAGACAAGACGAAAACTGGTCAGGGAGGCTGCCGAGAGGCCTACAGCAACACTGAAGGAGCTGCAGGAATTTCTGGCAAGTACTGGTTGTGTACTACATGTGACAACAATCTCCCGTATTCTCCATATGTCTGGACTATGAGGTAGGGTCAAAGAAAAACATCCAGGCTCGGCTAAATTTCGCAAAAAAAATCCCCCCAAAACACATCAACTCTCCCAAAAGCATGTGGGAAAATGTCTGATGAAACCAAGGTTGAACTTTTTGGCCTCAATTCCAAGAGGTATGTTTGGTACAAAAACAACATGGCGCATCACCAAAAGAACCCCGTACCCATGGTGAAGCATGGTGGTGGCAGCATCATGTTTTGGGGTTGTTTTTCTTCAGCTGGAACAGGGGCTTTAGTCAAAGTGGAGGGAATTATGAATAACTCTAAATACCAGTCAATTTTGGCCCAAAACCTTCAGGTGTCTGCAAGAAAGCTAAAGATGAAAAGGAGTTTCATCTTTCAGCATGACAATAACCCCCAAAAAAGTTTTGGAACGTCCCAGCCAGAGTCCAGACCTAAATCCAATTGAAAATCTGTGGGGTGACCTGAAGAGGGCTGTGCGCAAGAGACACCCTTGCAATCTGACAGATTCGGAGCGCTTTTGCAAGGAAGAGTGAGAAAATATTGCCAAGTCTAGATGTGTCAGGCTGATAGACTCCGACCCAAAATGACTGAATGCTGTAATTAAATCAAAAGGTGCTTCAACAAAGTATTAGTTTAAGGTTGTGCACACTTATGCAACCAGCTTATTGTACATTTTTTAAAAAATGTTTTCTCCCCTAACAGATTTGTTTGTTTTTCAATTGAATTGTACAGGTTATAGATCACATTAAAGGTGGGAAAAGTTTTGAAATTATTTATCGCGGTCTCATTTTTTTTACATCAGAAAAACCGATCATTTTAAGGGGGCGTGTATACTTTTTACATCCACTGTAGTTATGCTGTCATAGTTAGTTTTGCTGGAGTCCCTGCTTGCACTCAGTGCAAAATGTATACTGTTCTTACTCATCAGGTGACACTGGGCATACCCAACAACCTGCCTCTCTCTCTCTCGTTACATGGCGATCCTGAGATCCCAGTGATGCTGACCTCTTCTGCTCTTCAGACCTGCTTCATCCATCCTGATGCCCTACGTTTGGCTAGCATCTCATCACATTGCTCCTGTGGAGGACGGCCCCATATAGACAGTCAAAAGTCACACCTGGAAGTTGGCTCTGGCCACTTACAGTTTTGCTGCGATGGCTGAGGACTACATATTGCCATGATAACTTTACGACTGCAGTTGGTTGTCATGAACAGCTTTGCACTCAAGTTTCTATCAATGAACAGTTGATAACGTCAACAAAACAGACTTCATGTTAAAACTATAATGAAATTTCCTGGTTACAGTTGTACTTTGTGACTATAGGTCACAGTTATAGAATCAAGTTATTTATAATAATGCTATCTGTTATCACCCAGATGAGGATGGGTTCCCTTTTGAGTCTGGTTCCTCTCAAAGTTTCTTCCTCAGGTCATCTGAGGGAGTTTTTCCCTTCCCACCATCGCCACAGGCTTGATCATTAGGGATAAAATTAGCTCAATCTTTAAATTTTCTGTAAAGCTGCTTTACGACAATGCCTGTTGTTAAAAGCCCTACACAAATTAACTTGACTTGCTGGGATCCACTTGTCCCCTTAGAGGCAATAGTCACTGCAAATCAATACCAAATATATTCGGACTGATCGCTTTTAAATCAAGGATGAAACTTTTATATACAGTTAGGTCCATATATATTTGGACACTGACACAAATTGTTTTTTTACCTGTTTACTGAAACATATTCAAGTTATAGTTATATAATGGACATGGACATAAAGTCCAGACTTTCAGCTTTCATTTGAGGGTATCCACATTAAAATTGGATGAAGGGTTTAGGAGTTTCAGCTCCTTAACATGTGCCACCCTGTTTTTAAAGGGACCAAAAGTAATTGGACAATTGACTCAAAGGCTATTTAATAGGCAGGTGCGGGCAATTCCTTCGTTATGTCATTCTCAATTAAGCAGATAAAAGGCCTGGAGTTGATTTGAGGTGTGGTGCTTGCATTTGGAAGATTTTGCTGTGAAGAAAACATGCGGTCAAAGGAGCTTTCCATGCAGGTGAAACAAGCCATCCTTAAGCTGCGAAAACAGAAAAAACCCATCCGAGAAATTGCTACAATATTAGGAGTGGCAAAATCTACAGTTTGGTACATCCTGAGAGAGAAAGAAAGAAAGAAAGAAAGAAAGCACTGGTGAACTCATCAATGCAAAAAGACCTGGACACTCACAGAAGACAACAGTGGTGGATGATCGCAGAATAATTTCCATGGTGAAGAGAAACCCCTTCACAACAGTCAACCAAGTGAACAACAATCTCCAGGAGGTAGGCCTATCAATATCCAAATCTACCATAAAGAGAAGACTGCATGAAAGTAAATACAGAGGGTTCACTGCACGGTGCAAGCCACTCATAAGCCTCAAGAATAAAAAGGCAAGATTGGACTTTGCTAAAAAAAAACATCTAAAAAAGCCAGCAGAGTTCTGGAAGAACATTCTTTGGACAGATGAAACCAAGATCAACCTCTACCAGAATGATGGAAAGAAAAAAAAGTATGGCGAAGGCGTGGTACAGCTCATGATCCAAAGCATACCACATCATCTGTAAAACACGGCGGAGGCAGTGTGATGGCTTGGGCATGCATGGCTGCCAGTGGCACTGGGTCACTAGTGTTTATTGATGATGTGACACAGGACAGAAGCAGCCGGATGAATTCTGAGGTATTCAGAGACATACTGTGTGCTCAAATCCAGCCAAACTGATTGGTCGGCGTTTCATAATACAGATGGACAATGACCCAAAACATAAAGCCAAAGCAACCCAGGAGTTTATTAAAACAAAGAAGTGGAATATTCTTGAATGGCCAAGTCAGTCACCTGATCTCAACCCAATTGAGCATGCATTTTACTTGTTAAAGACTAAACTTCAGACAGAAAGGCCCACAAACAAACAGCAACTGAAAACCGCTGCAGTAAAGGCCTGGCAGAGCATTAAAAAGGAGGAAACACAGCGTCTGGTGATGTCCATGAGTTCAAGACTTCAGGCAGTCATTGCCAACAAAGGGTTTTCAACCAAGTATTAGAAATGAACATTTTATTTACAATTATTTAATTTGTCCAATTACTTTTGAGCCCCTGAAATGAAGGGATTGTGTTTAAAAAATGCTTTAGTTCCTCACATTTTTATGCAATCATTTTGTTCAACCCACTGAATTAAAGCTGAAAGTCTGAACTTCAACTGCAGCTGAATTGTTTTGTTCAAAATTCATTGTGGTAATGTACAGAACCAAAATGAGAAAAATGTCGTCTCTGTCCAAATATTTATGGACCTAACTGTACTTGTGTGGCATTTTCCAGGATGGAAGTGTCCACATCCACAAGGCATGAGGGCTCACTGAATGGTTTGACGAATATTAAAATGATGTAAATCATACACTGTGGGCTTCACGGTCACCAGATCTCAACCCAATTGAACCCCTCTGAGAAAAGATTTTGTACCAATGTGATGGACAGCATTCTCCAGCACCATCAGAAACACCAACTGAAGGAAGGGCTTTTGGAAGAATGGTATACAGTACAGTTCCAGCATGTACAGAGCTTGTTATGGTGGATTTTGGTGGCCCAACAGACATGTTATTTTCCCCTTTAATTTGTCACCTGTCTGCATTTCTGAAATGATCCTGTGGTGATGTGTGTGAACCTGGTAAGAGGATCTGTAATATGAGCCATTATGGATGACCGTGTTGTTGATGGCACCATTCTGGCTGAATAAACCATGGTTTCAACAATTGTTAGTGTTCATGCCCATCAAACCAGACCTGCATTTTATCAGCTGAAGGAGTCACTGTGGCACAATGGGCTTCTGCTGTCTCAAGACAGCTTTGCCTTTTACAGTTGTGCTCATAAGTTTACATACCCTGGCAGAATCTATGATTCTTTGACCATTTTTCAGAGAATATGAATGATAACACAAAAACATCTTTTCCACTCATGCTTAGTGGTTGGGTGAAACCATTTATTGTCAAACGACTGTGTTTTCTCTTTTTAAATCATAATGACAACAGAAACTACCCAAATGACCCTGATCAAAAGTTATCATACCCTGGTGATTTTGGCCTGATAGCATGCACAGAAGTTGACACAAATGGGTTTGAATGGCTACTAAAGGTAGCATCCTCACCTGTGATCTGTTTGCTTGTAATCAGTGTGTGTGCATAAAAGCTGAGTGAGTTTCTGGGATCCAGACAGACTCTTGCATCTTTCATCCAACCACTGATGTTTCTGGATTCTGAGTCATGGGGAAAGCAAAAGAATTGTCAACGGATCTACGGGAAAAGGTAGTTGAACTGTATAAAACAGGAAAGGGATACAAAAAGATATCCACGGAATTGATAATGCCAGTCAGCAGTGTTCAAACTGTGATTAACAAATGGAAAATCAGGGGCTCTGTTAAAACCAAACCACGGTCAAGTAGACCAACAAAAATTTACACCAAACAGCACAGAGACGAGCCTCAAAACTTCTGGAACAAGGTAATTTGGAGTGATGAGCCCAAAATTGAACTTTTTGGCCACAACCATAAACGTTACATTTGGAGAGGTGTCAACAAGGCCTATGATGAAAGGAGCACCATTCCTACTGTAAAGCACGGAGGTGGATCGCTGATGTTTTGGGGATGTGTGAGCTACAAAGGCACAGGAAACTTGGTCACAGTTGAAGGAAAGATGAACGCAGCACGTTATCAGCAAATACTGGAGGCAAATTTGCACTCATTAACCCGGAAGCTGCGCATGGGATGTACTTGGACGTTCCAACATGACAACGATCCAAAACACTAGGCCAAGTCGACCTGTCATTGGCTACAGCAGAACAAAGTGAAGGTTCTGGAGTGGCCATCTCAGTCTCCTGACCTCAATATCATTGAGCCACTCTGGGGAGATCTCAAGCGCACAGTTCATGCAAGACAGCCCAGGAATTTACAGGAACTGGAGGCTTTTTGCCAAGAAGAATGGGCAGCTTTACCATCTGAGAAAATAAAGAGCCTCATCCACAACTACCACAAAAGACTTCAGGCTGTCATTGATGTTCGAGGGGGCAATACACGTATTAAGAACTGGGGTATGTAAACTTTTGATCAGGGTCATTTGGATGTTTTTTTGTTGTCATTATGATTTAAAAATAGAAAACACAGTTGCTTATCAATAAATGGCTTCACCCAACCACTAACCATGAGTGGGGGGAAAAAAGTTTTTGTGTTATCATTCATATTCTCTGAAAAAAGGCCAAGAAAGCAAAAATTCTGCCAGGGTAGGTAAACTTATGAGCACAACTGTATCTTGAAGGGTGAGGTAAGGGTGATTTCACAGATATAGTTGAACAGTGGTGCCTTCTTTTGTCAACGCCATTCAAAGCAGGCTATGGCTACCTCACTAATGCTTTGTGGCTAAATGGCACAAATCACCAAACATCATTCCAAAATCCAATGGGAAGACTTCCCAGAAGAGTGGAGGCTGTTATACAGTAGCATCAAGAGGTGGGGGAGGGGGATGGCAACTCCAAATTAATGTCATGCCTTTAGAATCGGATGTTCAACAAGCTTTTGCCTACATAGCATATTTGCAACAGCAGTGTGAACTAGGACTAGGACTTTTCCCCCCCCATCATACTCACATCTGGATGAGGCAAAGCAATGCCACATTGATTAACATGGGATCCTCAATAAAGCGCAGTATCAGCAGCGTTTGTGAATGCTGTCCATTATCATCTGAAGGGTGCACAATCAGGCCTGTTATGAACTTTCATGATAGTTTTGATACGCAGTCTCCAATACTTCCCAAGAAAATCATCCCAGTGGTCCAAAAAAGCCATAGAAAGGAAGGTTACTTATGTAGCCTTATGTCTATGTGCAGGAATGCCAGGCCCCGTGGATCACTCCAACTGACAAGAATAGTGAGAGGATGCACACGAGTGGCACACCTTTGCTATTAATAGGAAACAGACAACATACTGTAGAAGGGACAAAACCTTAACCACATTACTCTAGGGATTTGAAAGAGCTGAAGTAATACAAACATTAATTCATCTTCAGCAACTGTTCCATCCTGGTCTGGGTCATGACAGGTCCAGAGTCCATCCGAGGAACAGTGTCCAAGGAGAAAGAGAAAATTCATCTTGGATAGGACATCAGTTCCTGCATGCACATACCTACCGAGCAGTACTTTATCACAGCCACTCGACATACCTGCATGTTTTTTGGACAGAGGGAGGAAACGCACATGACCATGGGGAGAAACTCCACACATTAGACAGTAATCCGAGCACAGAATTGAACCCAGGATCCCTGATCTGTAAGGTGGTGATGCGACCTGCTGCACACTGCGCTGTCCTTCAAGCATTATGTTATAAATAAAAATGTCTATTACATTAAGAAACAGATATTTTCCCTCTCAGAAGACAAATTGAGGGGAAGGTGGCTTACTTGCTGAAAAAAGAAGTACTTGTTTAAACTGAGGGATTCTAGTCTCATCTCATCTCATTATCTGTAGCCGCATTATCCTGTTCTACAGGGTCGCAGGCAAGCTGGAGCCTATCCCAGCTGACTACAGGCGAAAGGCGGGGTACACCCTGGACAAGTCGCCAGGTCATCACAGGGCTGCACATAGACACAGACAACCATTCACACTCACATTCACACCTACGGTCAATTTAGAGTCACCAGTTAACCTAACCTGCATGTCTTTGGACTGTGGGGGAAACCGGAGCACCCGGAGGAAACCCACGCGGACACGGGGAGAACATGCAAACTCCGCACAGAAAGGCCCTCGCCGGCCACGGGGCCCGAACCCGGACCTTCTTGCTGTGAAGCGACAGCGCTAACCACTACACCACCGTGCCGCCCGGGATTCTAAATCATTGTCGGAGAATTTATATAAACAAACGCAGAGCCAACAAGAGGAAGATGCAAAGAGATTTTGATTCATATTAGTTTTGATGGAGGGGCGGCACTGTCGCCTCACAGCAAGAAGGTTCGGGTTCGAGCCCCGTGGCCGGCGAGGGCCTTTCTGTGCGGAGTTTGCATGTTCTCCCCGTGTCCGCGTGGGTTTCCTCCGGGTGCTCCGGTTTCCCCCACAGTCCAAAGACATGCAGATTAGGTTAACTGGTGACTCTAAATTGACCGTAGGTGTGAATGTGAATGGTTGTCTGTGTCTATGTGTCAGCCCTGTGATGACCTGGCGACTTGTCCAGGATGTACCCCGCCTTTCACCCGTAGTCAGCTGGGATAGGCTCCAGCTTGCCTGCGACCCTGTAGAACAGGATAAAGCGGCTAGAGATAATGAGATGGATAGATGGTTTTGATGGTAAAAAGTCTGCCACGTCAAAGACAATGCAGTGGTCATGCTGTGGAATTGCAGTTGAATGATTTCTAGAATAAAAAGACAGAGTTCCTTTCATTAAGAAACAAAGTTTCTATTGCAACACATAAAAAACAAATAAAAATAATGTAATATAAAAAACGGGAAGAACCAAATGTGCAGAACACCACATACAAAGATGCAAGAGACAGAGAGGTGACACACATACACTACGTACTGAATGCAAATAGAGGACAAAAGTAACACTTCACAATACACTTGCCATATAGTACAAAGTGCATACTACCTGCTGACATGGTCCAACACTGCTGAGCCCTGTGCCTGATAAAATGTGCAAACTGGGTTGGAGATAGAACCATAATATGAATATAAATATGGATACAAATATAAGCTCATCTATCACTTCAGAACAGTATTTCTATAAAAATTAAAAATGGCATATCAAGTGCCTTTACTGAACAATACCATTCACTTCAAAAATCACTAAATAAATTACATTTATGTAAAAAAAAATGGTAAGTGAAAAAATAATCTCCTCAAATATGTAAAGTTGAGAGGTTTTAAAAAAACCCAAAAAAATCCAGGCAAGTTGAGAACCGTTATAGTAAATGCTTAATGTAGATGATCCCACCTTATTTCTCAGCACCCTTAAATTGAAAATAATAATAAACAATAAATATTTAAATATTCAGAAATCTCTCACAGCTCCATATTTTTAAATCTGCTAAAAACATTATGTATGTGGTCCATCATGAATTAGAGCACCTAATGGACGCATTTTTCAGAATATGCACCTCTTGTAGCTCTGCATAATCCCTTTGCATTACGAAAAACACTTCAGTCGGTGTACATGTGTGTTTACACGCATTACATGTCTTAACATGATGTCCACTGCTGTGTGATTAGAAAAACATTACTGAACACAGCTCAGGCACAAAACGTCTGACTTGCTATGCGTGTCGGGTCACTCTGGAACCTGAGCGGCGTTTAGGTATTGGCTGGTGCTGCGGAGGGCGTGAGCCTGTGCTCTGCGTCTCGCCAGTCTGGAGTTGGAGGGGGGCGAGAGTCTCATGGAGCACATGATGGTGCTGTTATCCTCCTGCTCTTCATCCTGCTGCGACAGCTGCCTGTTAAAGGCTATAGCCTCCGCCGCAAACTGAGTCAGGTCCTTAGTGCTGCACTTCCTAGCAACAACACAGATGACCAGTTACAAGCTAGACATATTTGTGCTTTTAAAGGCAAATCCAGACACTATATGGACAAAACAGCAGACTGATGCCCCTTTTCCACCAAAACAGTTCCAGGGCTGGTTCGGGGCCAGTGCTTAGTTTGGAACCGGGTTTTCTGTTTCCACTGACAAAGAACTGGCTCTGGGGCCAGAAAAACCGGTTCCAGGCTAGCACCAACTCTCTGCTGGGCCAGAGGAAAGAACCGCTTACGTCAGCAGGGGGCGGAGTTGTCAAGACCAACAACAATAAGACCGCGAAAGATCGCCATTTTTAAGCAACGAGAAGCAGCAGCTGTACAAACGCGAAGTCATCCATTATTATTATTATTGTTGTTGCTGCTGCTTCTTCCACGTTGTTTTTGCTTCGATATTTGCGCCAAGGTTTATGCAAACATAGCGACGTAACTGACGTATACAACGACGTAATGACGTATACAGCGACATAACTTCCCTTAGCACCGCGAGCTATGGAAAAGCAAACTGGTTCTCAGCTGGCTCGCAAGTTGAACGAGTTGTGAACCAGCACCGGCTCCGAACTAGCCTGGGAAATCCCATGCTGCTTTGCACAATCGTTCCGATCTGAAAAGACAGCATGGAAACCCTTGTCTAAAGGCTCGCCTGAGTTAGGGAGCCAATCAGAGAGTGGGGAGGGGTGGAAAGACGGTGACGCGTACTACTCAACAAACGGAAGCTTGTAGTTTATTTGGGACTGTTTACGGATCACATTTAACATGGCGGCGAGCGATACGAACCAAACTTTCGATCAAGCTTTGTCTTGCACAAACGGCAGTAATCGTTCGGTGCCATTGTTTTCCTATTTTTGTTTTGCCTTCTCTTTCCTTCTCTTCTTCGCCGCTCTAACTATGTCACCGGGTACAACTGCCATGATTGGCCATGGGCTACATATACGCCAAATGATAGACATTCGCAATGTCCAATAAACGGCCGTTGACAATCGTAAACCACACCTCCCCTACGAGAAATTCAATAGGCGGATTCCAGACCATATTTCACTTGTGATATGGTCTGGTGTTAACCAGACTAGCTCCGAACCAACCCTGGAACTGATTTGGTGGAAAAGGGGTATGAGATTCTCACAATCTGTGTGTGATTTGCTCATTTGCATATTGCACACTTCTGCGATATCAGTACTGAAAAGTTGAATACCTTTGTAAGACATGTGGCGTTGGAAGACCTCTTTCAGGAGCATTCTGGAAAGAAAAGTGCCAAAAGGTTTTAAAACATGAATGACATAGGAAGAAAAATTAAACAGAAAAAGAGGAGGACAAGCAGCCTTACCCCCTGAACCCATGGGTGTTGTAAGACCTGAGCTGCACTTAGCCTCAGCGTGGCGTCTCGCACCAACAGCCGGGAGATCAAGTCTTTGGCGCCATCTGAGATGTGTGACCAGTCCCGATCCCCAAACTCGTATTTACCCTCCTGGATTCGCTCAAACAGGTTGCTCTGCACACAGGACGTACGAGCACATTCAGTCCCACAATACCAAGCATAAAGATGGTGTGACCACCTGTATGAATATATTGAAATTTTCATACAATTTATACAGTGGTGCTTGAAAGTTTGTGAACCCTTTAGAATTTTCTATATTTCTGCATAAATATGACCTAAAACATCATCAGATTTTCACACAAGTCCTAAAAGTAGATAAAGAGAACCCAGTTAAACAAATGAGACAAAAATATTATAATTGGTCATTTATTTATTGAGGAAAATGATCCAATATTACATTTCTGTGAGTGGCAAAAGTATGTGAACCTCTAGGATTAGCAGTTAATTTGAAGGTGAAATTAGAGTCAGGTGTTTTCAATCAATGGGATGACAATCAGGTGTGAGTGGGCACCCTGTTTTATTTAAAGAACAGGGATCTATCAAAGTCTGATCTTCACAACACGTTTGTGGAAGTGTATCATGGCACGAACAAAGGAGATTTCTGAGGACCTCAGAAAAAGCATTGCTGATGCACATCAGGCTGGAAAAGGTTACAAAACCATCTCTAAAGAGTTTGGACTCCACCAATCCACAGTCAGACAGATTGTGTACAAATGGAGGAAATTCAAGACCATTGTTACCCTCCCCAGGAGTGGTCGACCAACAAAAATCACTCCAAGAGCAAGACGTGTAGTAATAGTCGGCGAGGTCACAAAGGACCCCAGGGTAACTTCTAAGCAACTGAAGGCCTCTCTCACATTGGCTAATGTTAATGTTCATGAGTCCACCATCAGGAGAACACTGAACAACAAATGGTGTGCATGGCAGGGTTGCAAGGAGAAAGCCACTGCTCTCCAAAAAGAACATTGCTGCTCGTCTGCAGTTTGCTAAAGATCATGTGGACAAGCCAGAAGGCTATTGGAAAAAAGTTTTGTGGACAGATGAGACCAAAATAGAACTTTGTGGTTTAAATGAGAAGCGTTATGTTTGGTGAAAGGAAAACACTGCATTCCGGCATAAGAACCTTATCCCATCTGTGAAACATGGTGGTGTCAGTATCATGGTTTGGGCCTGTTTTGCTGCATCTGGGCCAGGACGGCTTGCCATCATTGATGGAACAATGAATTCTGAATTATACCAGCGAATTCTAAAGGAAAATGTCAGGACATTTGTCCATGAACTGAATCTCAAGAGAAGGTGGGTCATGCAGCAAGACAATGACCCTAAGCACACAAGTCATTCTACCAAAGAATGGTTAAAGAAGAATAAAGTTAATGTTTTGGAATGGCCAAGTCAAAGTCCTGACCTTAATCCAATGGAAATGTTGTGGAAGGACCTGAAGCGAGCAGTTCGTGTGAGGAAACCCACCAACATCCCAGAGTTGAAGCTGTTCTGTATTATTCGGTCATATTTATGCAGAAATATAGAAAATTCTAAAGGGTTCACAAACTTTCAAGCACCACTGTACATTTAAGGCAAAACCCACGTTCTACAAGTATAACAACCATCATCTGTAGCCGCTTTATCCTGTTCTACAGGGTCGCAGGCAAGCTGGAGCCTATCCCAGCTGACTACAGGCGAAAGGCGGGGTACACCCTGTACAAGTCGCCAGGTCATCACAGGGCTGACACATAGACACAGACAACCATTCACACTCACATTCACACCTACGGTCAATTTAGAGTCACCAGTTAACCTAACCTGCATGTCTTTGGACTGTGGGGGAAACTGGAGCACCCGGAGGAAACCCACGCGGACACGGGGAGAACATGCAAACTCCACACAGAAAGGCCCTCGCCGGCTGCTGAGCTCGAACTCAGGACCTTCTTGCTGTGAGGCGACAGCGCTAACCACTACACCACCGTGCCGCCGTTTCAAATCATATAAATACCAAATACCCGAAAAGCGATATAATTTCCGTGAGGCACAAATTGGAAAAAAAAGAAATTTCTAGACACTTTTTCATAGAAGGTACAGTCCTGTGCTAGTCTTAGGCACATATAAAGATAATGAGGCGGCACGGTGGTGTAGTGGTTAGCGCTGTCGCCTCACAGCAAGAAGGTCCGGGTTCGAGCCCCGTGGCCGGCGAGGGCCTTTCTGTGCGGAGTTTGCATGTTCTCCCCGTGTCCGCGTGGGTTTCCTCCGGGTGCTCCGGTTTCCCCCACAGTCCAAAGACATGCAGGTTAGGTTAACTGGTGACTCTAAATTGAGCGTAGGTGTGAATGTGAGTGTGAATGGTTGTCTGTGTCTATGTGTCAGCCCTGTGATGACCTGGCGACTTGTCCAGGGTGTACCCCGCCTTTCGCCCGTAGTCAGCTGGGATAGGCTCCAGCTTGCCTGCGATCCTGTCGGACAGGATAAGCGGCTAGAGATAATGAATGGATGGATTTTTATCATTCCAATTAAATTTAGAGGTTATTGATTGCCATTCCCTGAAGTAATATTTTAAGGGAGAAATAGGAAGCACTGAGAACAAAGATGGCTACAAACATTTATTTTAATTCTTGTTGTTCTTCCTTGCAGTGACAGCTTTAACGTTGGCCATCCATACCAATGTGACTGCAGATTATTCTTATGCTTGATAGAATTATTGGCGTGGAGCTGAGAGAAGTGAGGAGGAATACATACACCCATAAATAATCTGATCAATGCCATTGCAAGGGTATGAGATCAGACAAAGAAATGTTTTAGCCAGTTCGTTTATTGGAACTGAAACCAGCAGAGATTTTTCCCAGGTTATCTTCTCTCCAGAGTACGACTTCTATTGGATTACATGTAATTATGCCAGAAAGGGGCAAAGTAATGCTGAAACAAGCAAAATGTGTCATCTTCGAGGCCAAAAGTCGACCTGATCTTTCACCTTTGTGGTAATGTGTTAGTCTAGTGTGATTATTGATTACGCCTTTCCGAAGGTGGCGAGTCTCAGTCATGTTAAAGGATATGGGACATGGATTTTTACCTGGGCATAATTATGTATACAGGACATAAGAAATGCCATCTAAATCACTGCAGGGCGTCAAAAATGTGAAAATCATCACATTATTCAAGTTTTTTTATACATCAGCATAAAACAAGGATTCGTTAATGAGCTAGGTGGTCACGTGACCCGTGACGCAACAAAAACTTTCCAAGGAGCCAGCGCTTGGGAATCTAATGTAAACAGGTTACCGAAATGGACACCATCGACAGTGATATTCCCGATGTTTCACAGAGATGTGAAGTTAGACCCTATCAATTCGAACCGATAGCTGGAAATTCACATGAACATGGATCTTGTCTTTACTCTGACGGGTCAGATGATTCTGAGAGTGAGAGTTCATTCAGCCCTCATGAAACTGAAAGCGGTCGGCTCGATAACACTTCCTGGTAAGTTAAAAACAATTCTGCTCAAAGGCTAATGATCTGTTGAAAGAAGTATTATTTTTGTATCATACATTGAAAGTTCATCATAGATCTAGCTAAAGTCCGTTGCAAGCTAGGTTTTTTTTTGCTGATATTTTTCGAGATTGATTGAGATACAATGCTTCCAGAGTCCGAGATGAAAACGTTCAAAATGGCGAAACGAGTCAGAATTATGATGATCAATAATTGATACACCCAAAATTATAATACTAATCCTTACCTCGGCTTTCAGTCGCTTAGCGCAGAGGTCTTCAACAGGGGGGGTCGCGAAATCGCACCGGATCACTCATATCAACAAAAATATTCCTGCCCTGTCCCCTGGCCTCCGTGCAGGGATGCAAACAGCGCGCCTTTCGGCGGATGCCGCCTTTTTCACGGCTGAATCGCGCAGATCCGATTTAAAATATATATATCTCGATATTAATTCATGAAACATAAGGATGAGAAAAAAAACAGTTTAAATCGGGAAGCTGCGCACATTTGTGCAGCCTGGCGCAAATGTGCGCAGCTTCCCGATTTAAACTGTTTTTTTTTCCTCATCCTTATACTTCCTGTTTCATGAATTAATATCGCTCAGTACCTGAGTATTAATGCTGAAAGAATCCTCAGTGAAATGGTCCGAACACAGTTTGTGGGAAACAGTAGGTGCAAAGTTTTTTCAACAGGTGTTCTGTAAAGTTATCCTACCTCTTGGATTTGTCCTACCAAGCCTACTGCACATGCGCGAAGCCTACTGCGCATGCGCAGGTGAGCCCACACTTTCCTCAGCTTCGGGTCCTTGGGGAACGCAAAAAAACTTACTCCAGGGCATTTCCCATTGGAATTATTGCAACCATAAGCAGCACAATACACCATGATGTCCAATGTACTTTAAAGACTATAAAAACAATTTTCTTGTCATCCACTTCTCCATTCATCTACCCGCTTGTGCTGTGCCCGAAAGTTTTTGTTACGTATGATCACGTGACAGCGGCTCTTCCGGTTGCAAAAAATGCATATCGGAAGTCGAGCAGAAATGCCATATAATCATCACGAATATAACGATTCTGCTGAATTTAATAGATGATTTTGTATTTGTTGATGCAATTAATTCATATTTTTAATGGAAAGAAACTGATATAGCGTGCATTTATGCTTCATGTCCCATATCCTTTAAACCTGTAGGTGTTTTCCTAAAACGCAGCTCAAATGCTTAAATTCATGCACAAAAATAGAACTTCAAACTATATCTCTCTCGTCAGGTCACTGAAATTAACACAAGCGGATTATTTTTGACCAAAAAGAGTTTCATGGCGCTGGCAGAACTGAAAGGTCACACCTCCTGTTGCACCACTGTGCAACTACAGCACAGGCCTCTGCATTTAGGACGATGAAAATATCATCAGAGTGAATGCAAAAATTGTTTTCTGCCCAATCAAAACGGCAATTACGCCAGCATTAACCAGCCAATTCCACTTGCATCAGAATAAAAAATAAATAAAATTACAAATGCAGTTTTTAAAGGAATTTGACAATTCCCAATAGGCAGCATATCAAATAAAACCTGCAAATGAAAGTAGGATATCCTTACTGGTCCTGTACTGTATGTAGTTATCTGATTAATGCTGTGTGTGGATACACTTGCATACTGGATCTTACCTGGCAGGCACGGCAGGTTTCCCCTTGTTCCCAGCCACAGTTAGTTCCACAGCGGCCAGTAAACGGTGGACTGCCACTAAGCAGAATATACAGGATCACCCCGAGGCTCCAAAGATCACAGCGCTTATCGTAGAATGAGGCTTCATCTGTAAATACTTCCACCACCTCTGGAGCCATGTACTCAGCTGATCCACACTAAAGAGGAGGGGAAAAGAAAAAAGTCATTTTTGAAATGCAGACTTTCAATGACCTGGCTCATTTTCATGTTAAAAGACAAAAAAAAAAAAAAATGCTTAAAGTGTGTGTTTACGGGTGTAGTAAGTTCAGGAGTAGTTATGGGGGTACAGGCACTGTTCAACTTCACACCACTTCCCAGGTCAAAATCACAGATCTTCACAGGAGACACCTACAAAAACACAGATATCATTACCACAGCCCATCAGTCGAATCTAATCCTGAGGTTTTAAAAACTGTCATCACATTGATATTATCTAGGACTTTTACAGGGCCTTGCCCAAGTACTGGCCCCCACCACTGTAATTTCCCCACATTTTGTAGCGTTACAACCTGGAATGAACAACTGGAATTATAAGTAATGAATCGACAGGAAAAAATTCCAATAATATTGAATTGCTTGCAAATAAAAACAATTCTAAGAGTAATGATTGCGCAAGTATTCATGTACAGTACCAGTCAAGAGTTTGAAAACAGACTCATTCATCGGGTTTTTTCTGTATTTTCTACATTGTATGACAATACTGAAGACATCAAAACTATGAAATAACATATGGAACACACATGCATGTATATATGTTATTTACCAGCTGGGAGGTCCGTATTGTGAAATACCGTGACCGAGGTCTTGAAAGTACTGACCGAGGCCGAGGTCACGGTATTTCACCATACGGACCGACCTTAAGCTGGTAAATAATATATTTATTTTTTTCTTTACCAAATTCTAACAGAAAACGAGAGCGCCCGAAAGGGAAAACCGAGCCGAGCCGCCATTTTGAATCCTCATTCACGGCTGTAATGCAAACGACTTCCTCCTCGGTATACAAGTGCACTTCCATGGCAGGAAAAAAACTACATTTTGCCGCCTATGTAGTCCCCTATTTATACAAATAGGAGTCATTCAGGATTCAGCCATGTTTTTGCTCGGCGTTAGCAACAGTTAAAGGTTTTTAGCTTTCTCCTGAAATGTTTTCTTTTATTTCTTCTTCCTCAGGGTAGTAAAACTCGCTTTCGCTGTGAACACTGTTATCGCTATCCATGATGTAAAATTAATGCTATTCTCCTGAGAAATGCGAAAATAAATGTCTCATCTCATCTCATTATCTCTAGCCGCTTTATCCTTCTACAGGGTCGCAGGCAAGCTGGAGCCTATCCCAGCTGACTACGGGCGAAAGGCGGGGTACACCCTGGACAAGTCGCCAGGTCATCACAGGGCTGACACATAGACACAGACAACCATTCACACTCACATTCACACCTACGGTCAATTTAGAGCCACCAGTTAACCTAACCTGCATGTCTTTGGACTGTGGGGGAAACCGGAGCACCCGGAGGAAACCCACGCGGACACGGGGAGAACATGCAAACTCCACACAGAAAGGCCCTCGCCGGCCCCGGGGCTCGAACCCAGGACCTTCTTGCTGTGAGGCGACAGTGCTAACCACTACACCACCGTGCCGCCGCGAAAATAAATGCTGACAAAAAATTGCTATTATGTTTGCTGTTGTTGTGAACGAGCGAGTCGCCAGAGGTCCGTAACCGGGGTCCGTACTGTAGTATACGGACCCGCTCGCCAGCCAATCAGAGCGCAGGATTTGATGGAAACCGCACCGTGAAAAAAATAAATAGAATTATGTGGTAGACAAAAAAAAATTCTAAATATTTCATTCTTCAAAGTAGCCACCATTTACCTTGATACTTTACACACTATTGGCGTTATCTTAACCAGCTTCATGAGGTAGTCACCTGGAATGCTTTTCAATTAACAGGTGCCTTGTCAAAAGGTAATTAGTGCAATTTCTTGCCTTCTTAATACATTTGAGATCATACAGTAAATAGCCCTATTCCACAACTGGAGTAATCCATATTATGTCAAGAACCACTCACTTAAGTAAAGAGAAACAAAATACATCATTACTTTAAAGGAGAACTGAAAGCAAATTTATCAAAATTCTATTTCTCATTTTATTAAATATCGGAATGCATGTTTGATCGCTATGTCGTCGCTGCTATAGCAAGTTCTGAGTGTTTGAAATATGCTCTGTAATATAGATCAGTCCATATGTCAAAGCGATGGCTGTAAACGAGATTCGTTGAGACCTGTGCGAGACATCGTAGGACGGAAGTAAAACGTACGGCGGAAATCAAAGTGACCGACATCTGCCAACGTTGTCAAAAGACGCGCGCGCCCTCTTTCAAATGCTGACGTAATCGAGCCGGAAGTTTAGTGTGTTTTGATAGCAATCAGAAAAGTTTGAAAAAAGTCGGCAGTAATCGTCATTTAAACTCGTTTTTGTGCAATATTTCATTTGGAAAACAGTTTTCAAAATGGCGGCGCTGACACCTGGCTGACGCTTCACGTTTTGAAGTCTCGCACAAGTCTCGTGAAGATCGCGCGGAGAAGCGACGCCTGCCGTGGACCAAACGAACTAAATTCAACATGGCTAAAACCAAATAGGCCGATAAGTATAATATTTAATTGCAGTTAGCTGCCGATACGAGTCACGATATACCGTAAGGTTACTAAAGCCAAAAATGTAATTGAATAACACGTGAATTAAGAAATAAAGCAAGTTTAAAAATGACTTCAGATCCCCTTTAAGACATGAAGCATCTTAATTCATATAAATAAAGAAAAACCACTGAATTAGAAGGCATGTCCAAACTTTTGACTAGTACTGCATGTGACTTAAACCCCACCACCACACACACTAGCAGAACTTCTTTAGGTAACCCATGTGCAGGCTAAGATCAGACTCACAGTAAGAACCCTTCTGTATTTTACACCGCAGGTTGCAAGAGTAAATATAAATGTTAACACTTTCTCTTTAATTTTTCTTCATGGTATCAATTACATCAAAACCATCCATTACTAGGGTGAGAAACCAGCAGAATAAGGAAATACCTTGTCAACATATTCACACAGGATATTTTCAGGTTTCAGGTCACGGTGAGCAATTCCTAAGACACAAGAAAAGTAAGATTTCATAATATTTTCATGCAGTTCAAAGAAAGAATGATCTACGTTTTACTGTTTAGAAGTTCATGTTCTACTTTTACATACCTAATACAACATTAAACCTTTCCTAATTATTTTTAACCACATGAGTCCTGCGTTATTTGTATGAGAAAGGGGCATTTAAAGGAACAATCCACCGTATTTCCATAATGAAATATGCTCTTATCCGAATTGAGACGAGCTGCTCCGTACCCATCCGAGCTTTGCGCGACCTCCCAGTCAGTCAGACGCGCTGTCACTCCTGTTAGCAATGTAGCTAGGCTCAGTATGGCCAATGGTATTTTTTGGGGCTGTAGTTAGATGCGACCAAACTCTTCCGCGTTTTTCCTGTTTACATAGGTTTATATGACCAGTGATATGAAACAAGTTCAGTTACACAAATTGAAACGTGGCGATTTTCTATGCTATGGAAAGTCCGCACTATAATGACAGGCGTACTAACACCTTCTGCGCGCTTCGGCAGCGCATTGATATCTGAGCTCCGTATCAATGCGCTGTCGAAGCGCGCAGAAGGTGTTATGGCGATGATACACGGGGCAACTTTTTGGGCAATGTTGCCGAGCAATGTTGCTGGCAACGGGCAACTAGGTGAGACACAGGGCAACTTTTCAGGGCAACTAACAATGGGCAACAACAGTTAGCAACAGCAGTTTACAGTTAACTTAAAAAAAAAAAAAAAAAATCGATGTCTTAAATTTTTGCTGTGACCATTTAATCAAGCTGTCTGTTGTTTTTTAGAGCTTTGGTGAGGTAAATTCCTCCATATAGAATATTAAAATAACTTACCGGCGTAAAAACAGATGAGGAGTCTCTCCATCTCTTCACTCCACTGACACTGAGCGGCCGCCATATTTGTTTGAAATTTCTGATCCGAACCTCACCGGAGGTCACATGACTCGATACTCGCGTTCTGATTGGCTTATCTCAAAAAGTTGCTAGAGATTATCAAAACCATTCAGAAAGAAACAATGTTGTCCAATCTCAATAGAAAAGAGTCAAAACGCAATTGCCCAGCAACACTGCTCAGCAACACTGCCCAAAAAGTTGCCCTGTGTATCATCACCATTAGTACGCCTGCCATTATAGTGCGGACTTTCCATAGCATAGAAAATCGCTACGTTTCAATTTGTGTAACTGAACTTGTTTCATGTCACTGGTCATATAAACCTATGTAAACAGGAAAAACGCGGAAGAGTTTGGTCGCATCTAACTACAGCCCCCAAAAAATACCGTTGGCCATACTGAGCCTAGCTACATTGCTAACAGGAGTGACAGCGCGTCTGACTGCGTCTGACTGATTGGGAGGTCGCGCAAAGCTCGGAGAGGTACGGAGCAGCTCGTCTCAATTCAGATAAGAGCATATTTCATTATGGAAATACGGTGGACTGTTCCTTTAAGGTATATTTTTTTACTTTAACTTACATATCAAGCAAATATAAAAAACAATGGACGAAAAGCGACAGAAGTGCAAATCCTAAAAAGTGATATTACAGTTAGTAGATATTTCCAACAGACACACTTTTTTTTTCCTGGGTCTGAATCTCAAGTAGTAAACTTGACAGGTACTAGAACACCATCAGACCAGACACCTTGGACTGAGTATACTATATAGAGCAATAATCCACCTGGGATTTGACTAACTGTGTTATATTCCTGCTATCATAAGAATGCAAAACGTAGGTAAATATCAGAAAAAAAAAAAAAAAATTGCGGGTGGGGAGAAAAAAAAAAGACGACACTAAAAAGAGTTTGTTTGTTAGAAGAAAACTGTTTCACTTTCAGCTTTGATGGTTTATGCAATACAAAACACAATGTACTGCAAATTGTAGATGATTTTAGGCCATCCATACGGAAGCCACGAGAGGCCCTTCATATAATCTTTTTTTTATTCAGCTTGTTATCCCGAGATAACGACATAATTAATTCAGGATCTCGAGAAAACAACACAACTAATTCGAGATCTCGAGAAAACAAAACAATTATTCTGTGATCTCGAGAAAACAAAATTATTTCATGATCTCAGCTGGATCACTGTATTAGAGCCCTGCACTCCCGCGGGAGTCCCGCGGGACCCGACGAAAAGCAGTGCGGCGCGGGACAAATTTTAAAAGCTCTTTGCGGGCGCGGGCGGGAGTGCACAATGCGGGCGCGGGCGGGAGAGGTGATAAGCTGCAGTCCCGCTAACTAAAAACGTGTTTAAAATAAAATTTATAAATTATTAATTTATGTCTATCGTATATAATTTGTGCTGGATATTTTATTCGGCATTAATAAAAACATTTTAAGATGCCTAAATTTGCGGATGTGGTCTAATCTCGCGTACGTTTCCGAATCCTTTCTGCTCTTCCGTGTTTGAGATCTCCGATCATGGCAGAAGAACAGAGCTCCTCTAGTGAAGCTCACAGTGCTTCAGAAGTAAGTGCTGCTTTAAAAAGGGGTACATTTACCGTTAAAAAGTCAAGAGTATTAGTCCCAAGTATTAAAAAGTATTAAAAAGGACTGTGTATCGCACAGATTGTTCAATTTAAAGCTAGAAATAGACAGTGTATAATCTGAGGAGCTGGTTGTGGTTGCGCAACACTTCATATGAGAGGAGAATGAAATCGCGGTTGGAATCATAACGCCACAGACTCGGAAGTGGGAGTGCGAGTGCGCAAAGCGAGAGCTGTCAATCAAAGCGAGAGCTGTCAATCATGAGCGCATGCAGCGCTCAACTTGGAATGTGTCAGCAGAATGTCAGAGTCTAAACAATAAACTTACAATAAATGAAGGATCGGTCAGTGGAGAGCTCAGCTAAGCTCAGCATGTTTAATTCCCCAAGCCAATGACAAGAACTTTCGTGAGAAATAACGCGAACGTCTGGCTCATGCGGGATTTGCGGGCGGGAGCGGGACAAAATATGGCAGGCGCGGGCGGGAGCGGGACTGAAAATCATAATTCTTTGCGGGAGCGGGACTGAAAATTCTGTCCCGCGCAGACCTCTACACTGTATCTCCGTGGGTAGAGACGAAGCCGGGCCAGTCTTCTGCAGAGGTGCCGCGGACTAATTTTGAAATTATCCCTTATTAAAAGACTTAATGCAATCTCTCCCTGTGTCAACCCCTGATCAAAATATTGCCTTATTAGGTGATCGATTATTCCAGACATTCTAATGACCAAAGTTGCGTCTATACAGAATGAGAAATAGCCCCAAAGTCAGCATATCACAAGTCTCTTGGCGCACCTGAATGAACCATTTCTCAGCTGTTTACTCGACATCATGGAATAATTGTTTTGTTTTCTCGAGATCTCGAAATAACGGTTTTGTTTTCTCGAGAGCCTGAATTAATTATGTCGTTATTTCGGGATAACAAGGTGAATAAAAAAAGATTATATGAAGGGCCTCTCTCGGCTTCCGTACATCCAAAATTACAGGCTTAATGATTTTTTTTTTAAATTTATTTGCATACTTGTATAACTTTCTAAATTATTGCAACCAAACTCGGTTTTAGAGCTATCTAACAGCTCTAGTGTATAGTATATGGTTAAACAGACGGTTCCATTAAATTATTGAGGTCAGCTACATGAGGAAATAATACCTTTAGTGTGTAGGAAGTGCAGCGCTTGAGCAATATCCCTCACAACGCGACTGGCTTCCAGTTCATCAAAGTGCTTCCTCCTTTGGATGTGTGTTAAAATGGAGCCTAAAAGGGTGAGCAGGTAAAGACACAAAGGAGGAATCTAAAATAAGTAACGATTATTGAATCAGCTCTTTCAACAAGCTTTAAAAGGATCTGGTTGTAGCTTTGTTTAGAGATCTGTACCTCCACAGAGCTTCTCAAACACCAAATAAAAGCAGCCGTCATCCTCAAAAAACTCAATGAGCTCGAGAATGTTCCTGTTGTGAAATGTAAAAAGAGGCTTTACTACGGGTGTCGGTTCCTTAAAGCAGATACGCAGAACCTTTATTTTTAAATAAGTTTCTGAGTGGATAGTATCTCCATCCTTGACTCTTGTATGCTGCGTAAATGGGAATCTTAAAAAAATATATTTTTGAGAGTTAAAATCGAACGCAAATTTGGCATTGGAGCTGCCCCGCTGAGCCAGCCAGCCCTGAGTGCGTGACGTCACAGCGGGAACCGGTTTTAAGGCCGAGGCCTTTTACAGCTACAGACCAAAGTCATGTAAATAAAAATTTATGGTGAAAGTAAGAAATCCCGTTACCGACTTGCTCAAAGACTGATTTGACTTCATTGATTGTGGGTTGACTCTCATTAAAACAGGAGCGGTGCTATAACTTATGCAACACACATGTACATGCATGCATTTTCACTGATAAAACGTAAAAGGCTCTTTAAATAATCAGATGAACTGAGACAATCACATTCTGAAGCAAATTAAATAATCTTATACCACTAACTTAAACACACAATACAAGTTACATGGATTATGGGGGCGTCATGGCTCAGGTGGCTAAGGCGCCATACCATAAATCTGGGGACCCAGGTTCGATTCCGACCCGAGGTCATTTCCCGATCCCTCCCCGTCTCTCTCTCCCACTCATTTCCTGTCCTGTCTCTACACTGTCCTATCCAATAAAAGGTGAAAAAAGCCCCAAAAAAAATCTTTAAAAAAAAAAAAAGTTACATGGATTAATGTAAGTGCAGGTAAACAACATTGTTTTTTTTTCAATCCAAATGAGAGTCGGAGTTTATCCGCTTCTTGAAGGCTGATCTTGTGGCCGATTGTTTCGAAACAATCTGATTTTCAGTTGCTCGTTCAGTTCTCTGTTCATTCGCTTCTTCCATGTAAGGGCGAGATGGCAGCAATATCCAGCGGAGAAAATCAGACGGCTGCTCCACTCTCTCTCTTTATACTGAGTACTCCGCCATTATTGCTCGGCTCAGGCAATTACTAAAACCTGGGACGGAACCGGTTTTAGCAACAACTGCGGGGACGTCCCTGCCTGAGCGATACGTCACGTCCGGCTACATCCCGGGTTTTACCAACAACCCTCGGCTCACTCCGGGAGGACTGGTGCAACTGAACTTTCCTTTTTTTAAAAAAAAAATAATAATAATACTTTCCTTTTCTAGGGCGGCACGGTGGTGTAGTGGTTAGCGCTGTCGCCTCACAGCAAGAAGGTCTGGGTTCGAGCCCCATGGCCGGCGAGGGCCTTTCTGTGCGGAGTTTGCATGTTCTCCCCGTGTCTGCGTGGGTTTCCTCCGGGTGCTCTGGTTTCCCCCACAGTCCAAAGACATGCAGGTTAGGTTAACTGGTGACTCTAAATTGAGCGTAGGTGTGAATGTGAGTGTGAATGGTTGTCTGTGTCCATGTGCAGCCCTGTGATGACCTGGCGACTTGTCCAGGGTGTACCCCGCCTTTCACCCGTAGTCAGCTGGGATAGGCTCCAGCTTGCCTGCGACCCTGTAGAAGGATAAAGCGGCTACAGATAATGAGACGAGATGAGATGAGACTTTCCTTTTCTTGTAGTTTTCTTTTCCTTTAATTGTTGGTACTGCACCCTCTTTCAATACGGGCTTATAGTCAACGCTCCTCAACAGATCAGAGGTTTCGTACGAGTATTCAGTAAAATGTGCAGAGCAGACGAGAGACCACTTTGAAACCGTCCAATGTGTCTGCGAACATCTCACAAAATGCGTCCAAATCTTTGCAGTTTGAACATTCTTGGACCATAAATGCAACGTAAATCCACCTTCTGTCGTGTTGCTGGCGGGTGCAGCACCACATCTACGTGGCATGGCGATAAATTAGCTCAAAATGGAGGATCGGAGTTGCAGTCAGCTCTGTGTTTTTAGTATAGCGGAAATGGCGATGAGACCGATAGACTTCCTGCTGTGACGTTACGGACGTCAAGGTCATTCACTCAGACCGCTACCTATATGAATCACTTTAATCGTAAAAATTACTATATTAGATTTATTGTTAACGCTTCAAACTATTCCTGCGCCATTCTTGAGGTCTCAAGGCATTTATAAATGAAAGTGAGGCCATGGCTCTGCGTATATGCTTTAACGCAACCCTGAAATGACAAGTCAATTAACTACAACTGTGAGGAACATAGGATACTAATGAAACGCTTACTCATTCCCTTGGCACTGATATAATGTCTCCACCTCTCTAAACACCCTGCTCCGACTGTGGCCAGCAATCTTCTCAATGATCTGAGTCCACACACATGAACAGATTATTAATTATGCATCTATAACATAGTACATTAGTGCATCTCAAGCACTGAACATGGATCGATTTAAAGTTTGTGTTGACCTCTGACGATAACGTGACGTCTCACCTTCACAGCGTACTCCTTGCCGCTTTGCAGGCTCACACATCCTTGAACTTTAGCGTACGCCCCCTGCCCCAGCACCTCGTCAGTGAGCCTGTACAGATCTGCGACACAAGAACCAGTTTGTTTTGGACGGTCAGTTTAACATCACTGTTCTCCATCTGATCCGGAATACGCAAAACAACATCGTGCAAATGAATTCTGTTATTCTTCCATGCTATCTGGACTAGTAGATATGTCAGCAAATTCAAAACAGATGGGATCATTTTCTTTGTTTATGACTTGCACAGTATAACATACAGTGTCTTGCAAAAGTATTCATCCCCCTTGGTGTTTGTCCTGTTTTGTTGCATTACAAGCTGGAATTAAAATAGCTTTTTGGAAGGTTAGTACCATTCGATTTATACAACATGCCTACCACTTTAAAGGTGCACATTGCTTCTTTATTGTGACACAAACAATAATTAAGATGAAAAAAAAAACAGAAATCTGGAGCGTGTATAGGTATTCACCCCCCAGTGTCAATACTTTGTAGAGCCACCTTTTGGTGTAATTCCAGCTGCAAGTCTCTTGGGGTATGTCTCTATTAGCTTAGCACATCTAGCCACTGGGATTGTTGCCCATTCCTCAAGGCAAAACTGCTCCAACTCCTTCAATGGGTTGTGTTGGTGTACAGCAATCTTCAAGTTATGCCACAGATTCTCAATTGGATTGAGGTCTGGGCTTTGACAATGTCATTCCAAGACATTTAAATGTTTCCCTTTAAACCACTCCAGTGTAGCTTTAGCAGTATGTTTAGGGTCATTGTCCTGCTGGAACGTGAATCTTCATCCCGGTCTCAAACCTCTGGCCGACTCAAACAGGTTTCCTCCAGAATTGCTCTGCATTTCATTGCCTTGTACCTGTGATATGTGCAATGACAAAGTTGAATTTAATCTAATCTAATCTAGTGCCATCCATCTTTCCTTCAGTCCTGACCAGCTTTCCTGTCCCTGCAGATGAAAAACTTCCCCACAGCATGATGCTGCCACCACCATGCTTCACTGTAGGAATGGTGTTCTCAGGGTGTTGGGTTTGCACCACACATGGCATTTCCCATGATGGCCAAAAAGTTCAATTTTAATCTCATTTGACCAGAGAATCTTCTTCCATGTGTTTGGGGAGTCTGCCACATGCTTTTGCGCAAACTCCAAACGTGTTTTCTTAAGCAATGGCTTTTTTCTGGCCACTCTTCCATAAAGCCCCGCTCTGTGGAGTGTACGGCTTAAAGTGGTCCTATGGACAGATACTCCCGTCTCCGCTGTGGATCTTTGCAGCTCCTTTAGTGTTATTTTTGGTGTCTTTGTTGCATCTCTGATTAATGCCCTCCTTGTCCAGTCTGTGAGTTTTTGTGGACGGCCTTCTCTTGTCAGGTTTGTAGTGGTGCCATATTCTTTCCATTTTGCTATAATGGATTTAATGGCGCTCCCTGGGATATTCAAAGTTTGGGATATTATTTTACAACCCAACCCTGATCTATACTTCTCCATAACTTTGTCTCTGACCTGTTTGGAGGCTCTTTGGTTTTCATGTTGCTTGCTTAGTAATGTTGCAGAGTCAGGGTCCTTCCAGAACAGGCTGATTTATACAGACATCATGTGACACTTTGATTGCACACAGTTGGAGCTTAAATCAACCAATAAAGACCATGTTCAGACTGCACCCTGAAACGACCCATATCTGATTTTTTGCCCATATGCGACCTGCATCCGATTTGTTATTGACAATCTGAACGACACAGATCTGATTTTTTTCACATGCGACCCAGGCCGCTTGGATATGTGGTCCTAATTCCGATGCATATCCGTTATTTTCACATGCGACTGCAGTCTGACCGGACAGGTCGCATTCATGCGACCTACACGTCATCAACAAGAGACAAACGTCACTATTCTGCGTTGGCTAATCCCGCCTCTTTGGTGGAAAACAACAATAATGTAGGTAAAGGTGTTTCTCGTAAGCCGAAAGTTGTTGACGAAATCATTATCAGAGAAGCGCAGCACGTCAACATCCCACCACTCCTGGCTGCGACTCCGCATCCATACCCTCCTTTCAACGGAGGTTGCTGCCACGGCCCCACACAGCGCCTGGACCAAAGCCCTTGCCCTCCTGCTTCTCAATCGCCTCCACAATACCAGGTTATTGTGCGAGTTCCGCCGCCGCCACAAAAACCACATCGCCAGGTCCCGCCTCATCTCCATGCTTTACTTGCAAACTTGAAGAGTGCGCTTTTTTTTTTGTTTACGTATTACGTAGATGTGCTTATTACGTGTCAATTTGCGCATGCGGGACACTTTTGAGTCGTTTTCCGTTCATATTGGAGATCGCATACAAGTCTCATATAATTGGTAATGTGAACGGCCTAACAAAAAAATCGGATTTCACAACAAATCAGATATGGGTTGTTTCAGGTTGCAGTCTGAACGTAGTGTTAGTGACCTATGAAGTGAACTGGTCAGACCAGCTTTTATTTAGTGGTTTTATACTAAAGGGGGAGGGGTGGCACGGTAGTGTAGTGGTTAGCGCTGTCGCCTCACAGCAAGAAGGTCCGGGTTCGAGCCCCGTGGCCGGCGAGGGCCTTTCTGTGTGGAGTTTGCATGTTCTCCCCGTGTCCGCGTGGGTTTCCTCCGGGTGCTCCGGTTTCCCCCACAGTCCAAAGACATGCAGGTTAGGTTAACTGGTGACTCTAAGGCTACGTTCACACTGCAGGCTGAAGTGACTCAAATCCGATCTTTTCGCCCATATGTGACCTGTATCCAATCTTTTATTGACAATATGAACGACACAGATCCGATTTTTTCAAATCCGACCCAGGCCGTTTGGATATGTGGTGCTAATTCCGATTCCTATCCGCTCTTTTCATATGCGACTTCAGTCTGAACCGCCAGGTCACATTCATCCGACTTACACGTCATCAACAAGCCACAAACGTCACTATTCTGCGCTGAAGTAGGCGGCGGGTCTCTCAAAAAAGTTACAACAACATGGCGCATAATCACGGGCGCAGATAGAGGGTGGGACGAGTCATATTTAAATTCACCTCGTTCGGTCCCCCCCACTTATAGGGAGGAAAAAACGTCTATGCTGTCTTTCTTTGCATAAGGCAAACCTCACGGAAAAATCAAAAGACTAATTACCATTCGGTTTATTGAGGTGCACAGCAGTGTATACATATAGTTGCAACAACTCACATAAAACAAAACAAAGACTGATATTCGGTTGGTTGAGCTGCGCAGACTGCACAGGTTGCGAGCTCGAGCTTGGTTGCTATGGTTACTAACAACAAGTTTGACAGGCATATCGGGGTTGGGGTTGGTTTGCTGGCAGCTTTGTCCCCCCCCCAGTTCAAAAAACGTATCTGCGCCCCTGCGCATGACATCAATGCGAGGGACGCTTCGGGCTGTGAAGGTTCTGAATCTTCTCAATGGAAGGACGCAGAGGTTAGGGAGCTGATTTCCATTTGGGGGGATGCAGCTATTCAAGCTAGATTGGATGGGTCATACCGCAACCGGGCGGTTTTACTTCCGTAAACACTGGCCATGCTCACTGCGTGTGACGTCGTCGTATCCTGCAGTGCGCATGCGGAACACTTTTAGGTCGCTTTTCGTTCATACTGAGGATCACATACAAGTCGCATATATTTGTTAATGTGAACGACCTCACAAAAAAATCGGAATTGAGCATTAAGCCTTGCAGTGTGAACGTAGCGTAAATTGACCGTAGGTGTGAATGTGAGTGTGAATGGTTGTCTGTGTCTATGTGTCAGCCCTGTGATGACCTGGCGACTTGTCCAGGGTGTACCCCGCCTTTCACCCGTAGTCAGCTGGGATAGGCTCCAGCTTGCCTGCGACCCTGTAGAACAGGATAAAGTGGCTAGAGATAATGAGATGAGATGAGATACTAAAGGGGGTGAATACTTATGCACACTCCAGATTTCTGTTTTTTCATCTTTATTGTTTGTCACAACAAAACAACAATGTGCACCTTGAAAGTGGTAGGCATGTTGTGTAAATCAAATGGTGCGAACCCTCCAAAAATCCATTTTAATTCCAGCTTGTAATACGACAAAACACCAAGGGGGATGAATACTTTTGCAAGACACTGTATCATAACATAAAAACATACATTTTTGTAGCCTGTGCAAAGATATGTTGGATTCCTCAGTGCTCTTCAGGTATATCAAAGTGTTCCCGGAGCAACAAAATACTGGGAAGAAACTCAATACAGCTACCTTGTATATCAAAAAGCCATCATGGTGGAACTGCGATCCATGCACATGTAGGACAATGGACAAACTGGTTTAGAGGAATTACTTTTGAATGTTCCTATGGAGCTGTCTACTGCCCGTGTCCTGCGTTTCTTCTTCCTTCTTCCCCCTGCGTCATTAATGTCCACCGGCTGACTGCTCTCCGTCACTACTACAGAGAATAACGCAGTTAAAGCACAGATTGGCTGGCATTTCTTTGGAGTTAACTGCTTTTATAACTGAACTTAATTTGGATCCGTGTACCTGACGAGTTCTGGGCAGCACGACGGGAAGGAGCAGGAAGCGCCACATCCCTGTCTGATGATCCAGACGCCAAAGAGTTACTGGTCACCTGAGGAACAGAGAATCGCGCACACATCAGAATGAAAACCTAACACCTCTGACAGTAATATGTTCCAAATGAGCTCGGCTTGGCCGGCGAGCGCGCGATGGCTCCCGGCTTGGCCGGCGAGCGCGCGATGGCTCCCGGCTTGGCCGGAGAGCGCGCGATGGCTCCCGGCTTGGCCGGAGAGCGCACGATGGCTCCCGGCTTGGCCGGAGAGCGCGCGATGGCTCCCGGCTTGGCCGGAGAGCGCGCGATGGCTCCCGGCTTGGCCGAGCGCGCTAGCTCAGTAAACTAGTAAATCCAGTAAAGGAAAAACTTGAGACTGAAAGGTTTTAACAGTAATCCAAATGACTGAACGTAAATATTGCTACAGTAACATACCAGCTACGATGTTGTTGACATTAGCTAGTGCTAACAGCTAGTTGCTAATACACTGCTACAACTACACCGACCCTAATAATACAGTTCTTGGTCATTGCCTGGTAACAGCAAATTTATAACGGGCCATGTCTCAACAGACTAAGAAGTTATTTCAATGACATTTAATAACATTTTGTTTATCCTGAGGACCGAAAGTAAATGAAAATGTGAACAAACCTTAGCTGTAATCAGATGGCGACCACCGGCTCCAGGGACGACCCGCTGATGTAGGCATGTTACCCAGCCTGACACAAAATATTTGTAGGCATCCAAACTCGTATACGCTTTCAGATCAATACCTGTGTATGGCGATGGGTTTTTAACGACATAGGTATACAGATCATGTGGGCCGAAGTCAGGTAAAGACGAGGGCTTCGTGTACTTCCGTACGTCAGTGAACAATCCTGGTGGAAGCAGGTAAACGTTGTTCTCTAAGCCTGCTAACCTCAATTTTTGCAAATACCTCTCCCTCTGCTCGCCCTATAAATGCCCTACGTCGCTGGATAGTGAAGGTGTTTTCTGCATCTCACTCCTTTTTCTTTTATGTTTTTCGTTTGTCGCCTTCCTCGCATTCAAACTGATTCGAGCCGTGCCGTCCAAAATGGCAGCGTCACATGACTTGGTCACGTGAGTGAAATACCTCAATACTATGTTCGCCCCCAGCCCTGCCCGAAATCCCCCATCCATCACTGCTCCTTCAAGAGCACCCCAATCGCGTGATTGTAGTAGACTATCCATGAGTTTAGGAAGGCATTGCGGGGACTGTCGCATGCAGGCTTGGGGTGTAACAGAATACATTTAATGGCGTTCGGTTAAAGGATACAAAATAACAGTAACCGCTTATTCCGTTACAGTACAGGGGGGAAAGATTCAGTGAAATTGGGGATTACTTCACAGGATCACAATGTGTGTGAGGTTGCTGGTTTTGGGCTTTTTTTTTGTTAAAATGTTAAAACCGTAAAAATGTTGAAATGCTAAAATGAAATGGTTGTTGACCGGTTGAATGGTTTTTGAATACCTGTCATTTAAGGGTTGGAGTGAGTAGAGACTGGGATAAGAGAGGTGTGCGTGTGTGTGTGTGTGGGTTTGCCCGGGGGGGGGGGGGGGGGGGTTGTTAGGGGGGGCCCATTCAGAGCATTTTGTCCCGGGCCCAGCCAAAGCGGTCAACGGCCCTGCCCTGGGGTATAAATATGATGCGACACAGAGGCCTATTTCTCTTATCCACTCTTCAACATGGGAAAGACAAGAGAACACACCATTCAAGTAAGGCAGATGTGTGTCGACCTTCATACAGTAAGTCAGGCAATGGCTACAAGAAAATAGCCGCTCGCCTACACCTGCCCATATCTACAGTCAGAAGAATCATCAAGAAGTTTAAAACAACTGGAACAGTGGCAAACAAGCCTGGACGAGGATGCGAGTTTATCTTGCCACCACGCACAGTGAGGAGGATGGGAAGAGAAGTAAAAAGTTCTCCAAAGCTCACTGTTAGAGAATTGCATCAAAGAGTAGCATCTTGGGGTCACAAAGTCTCCATAACAACCATCAGGCGCTATCTACATGCAAACAAGCTGTTTGGGAGGCATGCACGGAAAAAGCCTTTTCTCACTTACAAGCATAAACGTAAACGTCTGGAGTTCGCTAAGCGGTACTGGGACTTCAAGTGGGACCGTGTGCTTTGGTCAGATGAGACCAAGATAGAGCTTTTTGGCAACAAACACTCTAATACATCACAAAAGATGAGTAGGCGGAAAAGCACTTCATGCCCACTGTGAAGTATGGGGGAGGATCGGTGATGCTGTGGGCCTGTTTCTCTTCCAAAGGCCCTGGGAACCTCGTTAGGGTGCATGGCATCATGAACTCTTTGAAATACCAGGACATTTAAATCAAAATCTGGTGGCCTCTGCCCGAAAGCTAAAGATGGGTCGTCACTGGGTCGTTCAGCAAGATAATGACCCTAAACATGTGGCCAAATCTACACAAAAATGGTTCACCAGGCACAAAATCAAGCTCCTCCCATGGCCATCTCAGTCCCCAGACCTCAACCCAATTGAAAACATGTGGGGTGAGCTGAAGAGGAGAGTGCATAGGAGAGGACCCAGGACTCTGGATGATTTAGAGAGATTGTGCAAAGAAGAATGGTCGAAGATCCCTCTCTCTGTATTCTCCCATCTTGTGAAATGTTATAGGAGAAGATTAAGTGCTGTCTTGTTGGCAAAAGGGAGTTGTACAAAGTATTAACATCGGGGTGCTAATAATTGTGGCATACATGATTTCATGTAAAAGAATTATTTCTTAATGTGGGATTTTTTTTCCCACTGAATAAATGCACTTGAATTAAAGGTTGGATTTTTCTCTTTTTTTTGCATCGTTGTCCTATATTATTTAAAAAAAATAAATAAATTTATTAGAAGCCTAAGAACATATCTTAACAAGGGGTGCCAATAATTGTGCAGGGCGCTGTATTTAGTACAAATACAGAGGTGATTATAGGAACTCACACGCGCTTCCTATAATTCGGACTAATTCTTGATAATCACCCTGAGCGACTCTGCAAAATGGCGGCCAATTGCTTCATCGCTGTAAGCGAGGAAGAATTCGAAATATTATGAAAGAAAATGCCGTTCCTAAAAGCACTAAAGATGCTATGAAGTTTGATCTAAAACTATTCAAAGGTAAAGGCCTCTGCATGCTCTTGCAACAAGGCTTTCGCAGATAGCTTTTCGCAGACAGTTGTAATTTATCGTTGAGCGGGGAGTAATAGGCGTATTCACCGCCACAACGCAAGGGGGCGCGAAGTCGCTAGGAGTAGTTGGTGGGTGTGGTTAGTGGAGTGTTTATCCTCCGGTTACTTATAACAACTAGAACTGGAGTCGTATAGATGTACGTACTTCCTCACTTCCTCGATCAACCGCTCTTCGTGCTGCTCCATCTTCGCTCGTGTTTTTAAAAATGGCGGTCGTGAAAACAAACCAAACCGGGAAAGCAGGGAAGCGGAAGTGCGTGTACAGCAGATGTAGAGTGGACCAATCAGAGCCCTCTTGTCTGCGACGCTGTCTGCGAGGCTGTCTGCGGTGGTCACAATTTTTGGGAGGTGCGCGCAGAGCGTCTGCGAAGGGGGGGGGCTTCGCAGACGCCATCTGTGACGCCATCTGCGAGGACTGGGTTGTCGGCATAAATTGGCCTTAAGATGGAATTGTGATCTACACTACCATTCAAAAGTTTGGGGTCACCCAGACAATTTTGTGTTTTCCATGAAAAGTCACACTTTTATTTCCCACCATAAGTTGTAAAATGAATAGAAAATATAGTCAAGACATTTTTCTGGCCATTTTGAGCATTTAATCGACCCCACAAATGTGATGCTCCAGAAACTCAATCTGCTCAAAGGAAGGTCAGTTTTATAGCTTCTCTAAAGAGCTCAACTGTTTTCAGCTGTGCTAACATGATTGTACAAGGGTTTTCTAATCATCCATTAGCCTTCTGAGGCAATGAGCAAACACATTGTACCATTAGAACACTGGAGTGAGAGTTGCTGGAAATGGGCCTCTATACACCTATGGAGATATTGCACCAAAAACCACACATTTGCAGCTAGAATAGTCATTTACCACATTAGCAATGTATAGAGTGGATTTCTGATTAGTTTAAAGTGATCTTCATTGAAAAGAACAGTGCTTTTCTTTCAAAAATAAGGACATTTCAAAGTGACCCCAAACTTTTGAACGGTAGTGTATTTTATCGGTTTCAAAACAAAGTATTTTGTGCCAGTCGGCATAGATAAGCGACAAGTCTGCGCACCGTTATGTTTCCATGCTGCTTTTGAAGTTTGAAATAAATCATTTTTAATACAATTTTTAAAAAGTTACAATAATCACCGGTGTATTTATACTTAAACTCTTATCCACCTCAGGCTCTGTGAATATCGGTGAATAATAACCTCGATATCGTCTCAGTGATTATTCACCGATAGTCACTTCACCTTTGGTGAATGATTGTTAAAGTGCCATTCCACCATTGGATGTATTCTTTGGCATAAAATACAATATATTTTATGACAACATGACTAGACAGAGAAATCTTTTAGCTTCAAAATGATATATCAAACATAATTTTTGACAACGACAAGTATATTAATTTTGCGACCAAAGTCACCTACCCTTTTAATTTCCGCGCGGTAGTGAAACGTGATGTCATCGGCAGGTTCCCCTTCTTGTGTACCACGTGATGTGGCGCACATTATCAGCAATGTCGGATAGAACGCGATAAAAATAATACCAATAAATCTAGCTAACTGAAAGATTAACTCAAAATTTTTCGCAATTTTTTTGGCCCCCATATACGAGGAGAAATGACTCTCTCACTTTGGGGGTTTCCTGGTCTAAAAATAGACCGACACGTGGTACACAAGAAGGGGAACCTGCCGATGACATCACGCGCGGAAATTAAAAGGGTAGGTGACTTTGGTCGCAAAATTAATATACTTGTCGTTGTCAAAAAATTATGTTTGATATATCATTTTGAAGCTAAAAGATTTCTCCGTCTAGTCATGTTGTCATAAAATATATTGTATTTTATGCCAAAGAATACATCCAATGGTGGAATGGCACTTTAAAAGAACATCTAAGCGCAATATACAGATGTATATTCACTACAAAGTATGTGCAATGCAAAAATACATAGAAATACACAAAAGATACAGAATTAAGGCCAATTTATGCTGACAACCCAGTCCTCGCAGACGGTGTCGCAGACAGTGTCTGCGTAGCCCCCCCACCTTCGCAGACGCTCTGCGCGCACCTCCCAAAAACTGTGACCACCGCAGAAGCCTCGCAGACAGCGCCGCAGACAAGAGGGCTCTGATTGGTCCACTCTACCCGCTGTACACGCACTTCCGCTTCCCTACTTTCCCAGTTTTTGTTTTCACGACCGGCATTTTTAAAAACACGAGCGAAGATGGAGCAGCATGAAGAGCGGTTGATTGAGGAAGTACGTACATCTATACGACTCCAGTTCTAGTCATTATAAAAAAAAAAGTTCTAGTCATTATAAGTAACCGGAGGATAAACACTCCACTAACCACACCCACCAACTACTCCTAGCGACTTCGCGCCCCCTTGCGTTGTGCCGGTGAATAACATCGCGCACGCCTATTATCCCCGCTCAACAATAAATTACAACTGTCTGCGAAAAGCTATCTGCGAAAGCCTTGTCACAAGAGCATGCAGAGGCCTTTATAATGATTATATAGCAGTAAGTTGCTATCAAGCAAATGGCCCGCGATTTGTCCATAGCAAAGTCTAAAGTCCCTCTCACGTCAGAATCTGGTCTTCCCAGGCAGTCTCCTGTCCCAGCACTAACCAACTCTTTAGGCGTACAGATGCAGCGCCGATCGCCGTTTTGATAGCCCTTGGCCTCTCGCCTATACAGCTAGGGTTGCAGTGGGGGCTGGTCCTCTGGTAACCGCGAGAGTTTGACTTCCCCACTCGCATCTGTATTGCAGCGTGCCTTGCCAGATGGTAGTAGGTACCATTTTTATCATGGTCTTTGGTATGACCCGACCACAAGTAAAACTCATGATCTCCTGCTCAAGAGGTGGACATGCTAACCACTAGACCAACTTTTGTCCATAGCAGGGGTGGAAAGTCACTAGATGCACCCAGAGACAAAGTAGTATAATCTGCTTGTCTTTTTTTTTTTAGTTCCACCGTGAACCAAATACATTCAATAGGGTGCTCATATTGTGGACACCAACATTTCCACCAACCAGATACAAAAACTTTTGATTAACTTTTACTAAAAAGTCATTTTTTAATATACATTTAAACCCAGCATGCTCCAGTTGGTTCATATATTTCATGGTGATGCAAAGATCGACTTGCACGTGCCACTATTTCCGCTTTAATCAGGATTATAATAATCGTATTTTGGTTTGCATTAGATTTTTAGGTAACCAAAACACAGGACTGGGCAACCACGCTGACCACATTAATGCGCTTGTGATTTGTCCACCCCTGCCTTTGTTTACCACTGAGTACTGAGAGCATCCTGACCAAATCTCAGATGTTCCAGATGGCATCTTTCTGACTTGTGGATAAATATAGAGAGAGGGTTGTGTAATTACAGAGTCTACTTTCTGTGTGCTTCCACAAAGGCAGCTCGCCAGGTAAGTGAAAAGAGGACAGAGGGTGAGTGACATTTACAGGAAATCCAAATGGTGACCTAGAACGACTGGAACTTCTCACTGCAGCCAAAAAATAGAGGCCAACTGAAAACAGTCATGACACTTCAGCAAGCATGAGGACTATAAATAGTGTCAGACGTACAAACTAACTTTAAACCTGATCTCTTATTATAAATGGAGCAAGTCCATAACTGAAGTCATGGCAGTATCTAAATCATTAAGTAGGAGATCACTCTCGTAACATTATGAAACTTTTTAATGTCAGAAAGGCCCAAGGAACCGAATAACAGGCAGACTAAATTATAGTGATCATGCAGTAAGTATTCACCCAGATGTAGAAAGTATGTAGAAAGTATTCTGAATGACCCCGTGCGTTTGGGTTTTTTTTCCCGTATTTTGTTAACATTTCAGCCTTACCCCAAAATGGATTCATTCAATGATATTTTTCTTCTCATAAGTTTTGCTAAAAAAATAAATTCATAATTAAAAAATTGGACAAAGTTTTTGTCATTCTACTCAAACTGAAATATTTCTAAAATAATCAGTGCAAATGGAATTAGCCTGAGCTCAATTTCAAGTGTAATAGCAAAATGTATTTTTTTCTCGGTGCAGTTTCCATCAAATCCTGCGCTCTGATTGGCTGGCGGGTGGGTGGGTCCATATCCTACGATACGGACCCCGGTTACGAACCTCTGGCGACTCGCTCGTTCACAACAACAAACACAGTAGCATTTTTTGTCAACATTTCTCTTTTTTTTTAATAAGATTATCAAAAATCTTATAAATTTTTGCCAGCATTTCTCAGGAGAATAGCATTAATTTTACAGCATGGATAGCGATAACGACAGTGTTCACAGCGAAGGCGAGTTTTACTACCCTGAGGAAAAAGAAATAAAAGAAAACATTTCAGGAGAAAGCTAAAACCTGTAATTTGCTAACGCTGAGCAAAAACATGGCTGAATCCTGAATGACTCCTATTTGTATAGGCGGCACAATGTAGTTTTTCCCTGCCACGGAAGTGCACTTGTATACCGAGGAGGAAGCCATTTGCATTACAGCCGTGAATGAGGATTCAAAATGGCGGTTCGGTTTTCCCTTTCGGGCGCTCTCGTTTTCTGTTAGAATTTGGTAAAGAAAAAAATAAATATATTATTTACCAGCTTAAGGTCGGTCCGTATGGTGAAATACCGTGACCTCGGCCTCGGTCAGTACTTTCAAGACCTCGGTCACGGTATTTCACGATATGGACCTCCCAGCTGGTAAATAGCATGTATATCTGAATACTAATGCAGATGGTGGTATTTCAGTTTCTCAGCTGTGTGATAAAAATACGATTTTGTCCATTTTAAAAGGCACAGATTGAGCAAGTGAAGAACTCTTATTAATTTCCAAATGCAGTATATTCTTTAGGAGTTGTACTGTGAACAAGCCCAATTCCAAAAAAGTTGGGACACTGCGTAAAACATACAAAAACAGAATGTGAAGATTTGCAAATCATGGAAACCCTATGTTTCATTGAAAATGGTACAAAGACATGTCAAATGTTGAAACTGAGAAATTTTATTGCTTTTTGAAAAATATTTGCTCATTTTTGAACTTGATGTCAGCAACATGTTTCAGAAAAGTTGGGACGGGGCAACAAAAGACTGAAAAAGTTGTTTAATAAAAAAAAACCCACTAATTTGGTTAATTAGCAACAAGTCAGTGTCATGATTGGGTATAAAAAGAGCGTCCCAGAGAGGCGGAGTCTCTCAGAAGTAAAGACGGGGAGGGGTTCACCACTCTATGAAAGACTGCGTGGGCAAACAGTGCAACAATTTAAGAATAACATTCCTCAATGTAAAATTGCAAAGAATTTGGGGATCACATCATCTATGGTACATAATATCATTAAAAGATTCAGAGAATCTGGAGAAATCTCTGTATGCAAGAGACAAGACTGAAAACTGACATTGGATGCCTGTGATCTTCAGGCCCTCAGGAGACACTGCATTAAAAGCAGACGCGTGTCTGTAGTGGAAATCACTGTATGGGCTCAGGGACACTTCAGAAAACCATCATCTGTGAAAACAGTTCATTACTGCATCCACAAATGCAAGTTAAAACCAGATATAAACAAGTGTTGCCAGGCAAAACAAACATTGCCCGGTAGCACTTATGATGAATATGAAGGAAGATATCTTGAAAAAACAATTTTGACTTTTTTGGTGACCTTGATTTTGACCTTGCGTGTGAACATACTTGGCCAATAAACACGATTCTGATTCTGTCGCCCCCTGTGACAGCGTGTGTAGGTCAGCCTCGGTTTCAATTTCGAAAACTGTAAGAGGTAAGAGTAGAATAATATAAAAGTACAGACAGTGGAAGCTCAATGGAACGCGCTTTCCCTCTATAATAAGCATAAACACGTCCGAAAGCAATTTCTTTAGTCTAGTCCATTTATTTATAATTTAGGAATAAATCAACAGAGCGGGGAAGTGATCATCAAAGGGGTTTAACAGTGGGTGTGGCCAAAACGCCTTCCTTTGCGTATGTAAACGAACCAAGAAACCATCCAATGACAGCAGTGAATGCAAATGAGGCAGGTAGTGATCCAATCAATCACTACGTTTACATGCACATTGAGAGAATCGAATTTCTGCCGTTGCTCGACTGAAATCGAAGTTCAAAATGCCATGTATACACCTTAATTCGGCTGAAATTGAACCGAACTTGATTTCTTGGAATCGAGCTACACGACCTAGATTATGCGATTTCTGCCGAGCTAGTTAGTGCATGTATACCCTATTGAGCTACGTATTCGAGCTACTTACTTCAGCACTGCCCCTTCCGGAAGTGACAAGACCACAAGGGAAACACAACAGCCTCGGTCGGCATGACAACGAATCATGACAACGGCATGAATCTTTTCTTTTTGTGGCATTGTTTGCACTGTTAAAATTTAGCTCACTTACTGTATCACCAAATACATCTGTACAGCTGTTGCATAGCTGTGAATTGTGTCGAAAAAACAGCCTCGGTCGGCATGACACTTCACCTTAGCCGCCCACTTTATTAGGAACACTTCTGTTCGTACATACAAACTACAAACACTCTTCTTAGAGTTTAGAGTACATTTTATTTTTAAAAGGGACAGTGTACAAATTAAACATTATCCTTGTGGTCAGGACAGATGTCTGTACCAGGTTATAGCAGTACATGCTAATTTCCGCCTGTAGTCACTTTGTTTATACTCTTGAATAGCTCTTCTTCATGACGACAACCGGAAGTGTACCAACACGATGGGGCGTGTAGCGCCACCTGTGGCTCGGGTGCACAATGCACCTCATAACAATAGCTCGATTTAAACACTGTGCATGTAGGATTGGATTTCTCTGGCACCCCTGCTGGGACCTTCCGCTCGATTACCGACAGCAGCTCGATTTGGATGTGCATGTAAACGTAGTCAATGTGTTTGTGGGCGGAGTCTTTCCGAGGCAGCACTCCTGCAGTCTGAGCTCAGAGGGTTTTTTTTGTTTTGTTTTGGTCACCGTGACCTTGACTTTGACCGGATGACCCCCAAAATTTTGGAGGTTCTATTTGAGACCAATGCCCATCTATCCTGACACGTCCATGAAGATTGGTCCAGCCGTTTTCCTGTAACATTGTTTATATATACACACACAAAAAAAAAAAACCCGACCAAAAACAATACCTTGCCCCCTGGTGGATTCTGTCCCAAGTGAGGTAACAATATCCAGAAACACCGCCACCTTCTCTGGGCCTGAGCTCTTTCACGATGGACTGAGGCGAAGTGGAAAACTGTCCCGAGGTCTGACGAATCAAAAGTAGAAATTCTTTTTAGAAATCATGGACCCCATGTCCTCCAGGCTAAAGAGGAGAGGGACCATCCGGCTTGTTATCAGTGCACAGTTCAAAAGCCAGCATCTGTGATGGTATGAGGGTTCATTAGTGCACATGACCTGGGTAGTTTGTACACCTGGGAAGGCATCATTAATGCTGAATGATATATACACGTTTCAGAGCAATATGTTGCCATCCAGACAATCTTTTTTCAGGGAAGGCCTTCCTTCTTTCAGCAAGACAACGCCAAACCTCTTTCTGCACATATTAAAACTGCACGGCTCTGTAGTAAAAGAGTCCGGGTGCTAAACTGGCCTGCCTGCAGTCCAGACCTGTCTCCTATTTAAAATATCTGGTGCATTATGAAGCGCAAAATATGACAAAGGAGACCCCGAACTGTTGAGCAACTGAAACTGAATATCAGGCAAGAATGGGACAACATTTCTCTTTCAAAACTACAGCAACTGTTCTCCTCAGTTCCCAAACGTTTACAGTGTTGTTAAAAGTAAAGATGATGCAACACAGTGGTAAACCTGCCCCTCTGCCAACTTTTTCAAAATGTACTGCTGACATCAAATTCAAAATGAGAGTACATTTTTCAAAATTTCTCAGTTCCAACATGTGATATATTGTCTTTGTACTATTTTCAATGAAATATGAGGTTTCCATGATTTGCAAATTATCGCATTCTATTTTTATTTACAATTTACACAGCGTCCCAACTTTTTTGGAATTGGGGTTGTATTAATTATTTCTATAGATGCTAATTTCCAAGGGTGAACAACATGCGACTTGGGGGACTTTGGTATAGCAATGTTAAGGTGTTTAAATTTACAAATAAACATACCGGTATCTTGGGGTTTTTTTCTGTTACTGCAGTGCTGTCCGTCAGATTAAAATTACCTGGCGTGTGCAGTGAAGCACCTGCAGATCCGAGTGCTCGCTCTTCCTCACCATGCCTGCAAGCTGGAAAGAAAAACAGTAGCTTCCTCACATCACGCTATTAAACAGAATATGAAAACGTACATACAGAGTCAGTATTAGTTATGTATTTTATGGTTCTGTAAAAGAGAGCACAAAGTACTGTGAATTACACAAACAAATACTCGCTAGAGTGGAGCATTGATTGATCCAGTGCATCTGAAATCAGGAAACCCTTAACCCTGTCCGTTTACTGGTTGTAGTTTTTATCAGCTCTCCTATTTAAATTAGCAGAAACTATGCCAACACACCTTCATGGAATGAGCAGCCTCAATCTATGTAAGAAATATTTCATCATTCAGTCGTCTTCAGTAATCAAAACCCCGTACATTTTCTACAGAGTCCTTTCACAAAGCATTGTCTCTAATAGGGTAGTCACTCGAGGCGGAATGCTGTCGGAATGAAAATTCTTCGTATATTCCGGGATATTCGAAGTGCATTCTAAAAATTCTGAGTGCATTCTAAACATTCGAACCCATTCTTATGGCTGGCCCGAATGCTTTGCTCATGCTCAAAACATCCGAGGTGCATTCGAAGAGGAGAAATATCGAACGGCATTTGAAGTGTATTCTAACTGCATTTTAAATATTCTTACGGCATTCCAACAGCATTTGAAACATTCTGATCACGTTCGAGGGAAAAATCGAAACGGCAAGCCACTTTAAATCCTGCCAGAATGTGCCTCAAATGAGCCAGAATGCCGTCGGAATGAAAATTCTTCCTATATTCCGGGATACTCGAAGTATATTCTAAGTCAGGGGTCACCAAACTTTTTTCTCTGGGGGCCACATTGTCGTTCCTGACTGTGATGGGGGGCCGGGGTCGGGTCAGCTATATAACAGAATTGTATGACCCAGGCAAATATGACCACCAGCAGGCCTCATTGTGTAGTAGAGATTACTAGCCTGGCACAGCCATCCCCACACTGCTATATCCCCACACTGCTATATCCCCACACTGGATTCCTGGCACATATTTGTTTATCTTTACTAGTGGTTTGTAAAAGTAGTAATCAAGTCTTCACGCTTTGTTTGAACTTGAAATACCACAGATATTCCATTTATTAATTTTCTAATAAAAATAACATCAAAGCTGTCAAGGTAAGAAACATCTGCCTAGTTGAGGTGATTGGCAAAGGTGAGTGGAAAATTATAAATTGTAGGCAGCGCTCGAAACTAACGGTGTCCCGATGTCCCGGGGACCATAAAAAATGTCATTGGGACACAAAATTATCATATCTGGGACAATCCCGGGACAATGGAAAAAAATAGATCTAGAAAAAAAGTTCTACATTTAATATTATTTACAAAGCCATAACATATACGTAGACATTCACCTAATTTGTCAATTTTAATTTTAAAACGTTAACAGCGAAAAATACATAGTAGCTACACTTTCGATGCACCTGCATCCGTAGGCTACAGAGCAGCGCATTCTGTTCTAGAATCTTCGGCCGGAGTCCGCATTACATGGACTTGGAATAGAATTGCTACCGCACACGCTGCGCCGACTCTTGCCAGAACAAAAATGCTGAAGTGGTTGAAGCGGACCGACCGCGGGGAAGAAACTGAAAGCCCAGACATAACGTCTCCGGGACCTTCAGGATCCAAAGTGTCATCGCCTGGTCTGCAGGCAACGCTAGCAACTGAATGAACTTAATGAACACTGTTAGACACGTTATAAAATACAACAGGAATGATGCGGATGATACTGACGGAAGATACCGTTCAACAGAATAAGTGAGTTTTCTTGGTGTCTTTCTAGTTCAGAAAGTTTAGTCAGTCAGCAGCACAACTAGGCTCGGACCTGCCACTATGCTGATGTTGCTAACATTTGCACCCGGCAGCGAAAGTTCATAAAAATGGATAACGGAAAGTTCATAAAAATGGATAACGGTAATGGTGAAAATTATAAGTTGGCCTTATAAGTGCCAGCAGATATTCAAGGTATAAGTAGATGAAATGAACATAAAAGGGGTCTTATTTTCAACTAAAGTGTACTGCAGATGTAGGGAGTTGAAACATTTTCTGAATGAGCTAGTTGGCCCCTTTAAATAAACGGGTATCTATTCATACAGTGAGATCGCCAAAGTTTAATAAACTGAAAATGCAATAACTGTAATTTTGAAGTAGATGATGTATAGGACATGTCACTTGTGTCTTGTGACTTATTGTAAAAATGATATAAAGAGTTCAAAATCGCATAGTTACAAATATAATAGTAACTTCATATGATAATATTAACCACTGGTTATTTCAGAGAGGAAAAAAATGGGGACACTATTGCTTCCATTCGGGACAATACAACACAGAATTCAGGACCACTGGGGGACACAAAGAAAAAAAAGTTAATTTCGAGCCCTGATTGTAGGTAGGCCTGTTGATCTCATCTCATCTCATTATCTCTAGCCGCTTTATCCTGTTCTACAGGGTCGCAGGCAAGCTGGAGCCTATCCCAGCTGACTACGGGCGAGAGGCGGGGTACACCCTGGACAAGTCGCCAGGTCATCACAGGGCTGACACAGACACAGACAACCATTCACACTCACATTCACACCTACGGTCAATTTAGAGTCACCAGTTAACCTAACCTGCATGTCTTTGGACTGTGGGGGAAACCGGAGCACCTGGAAGAAACGCATGCGGACACGGGGAGAACATGCAAACTCCGCACAGAAAGGCCCTCGCAGGCCACGGGGCTCGAACCCGGACCTTCTTGCTGTGAGGCGACAGCGCTAACCACTACACCACCGTGCCGCCCAGGCCTGTTGATATTATTAATAATAATTGTGTGCAGCACTTAATAAAGATCAAATAAATAGGCCTATAAAATAAATACATTTAAAAAAAACAGTGAAATTATAATCATATGAGCAATAGCTCAATAGATCACAGCAGTTGTGCTGTGTCCTGCACGTCATTGCTCTCATCCATGGCCAAAGCAAAAAACTCGAATTCTGATGCTCTCTCATTCAGCTGGTCATACACGTTGTCCCCCAAATCTTCGGTTCGCCTGGTCACAGTAGGTGCGGAGAGACTCACCGCGTTGAGCGCATCCTTCTTGTCGGGACACACCTCCTCGGCCACAGCAAGCATGCATACTTTAACAAAGTCCCCATCGGTAAACGGCTTTCCATGGGTAGCTGGTAGGTGAGCTGCCTTATAGCTAGCTCAGACAGCAGCCTGGTTGATCTGGGTTTGGCGAAGGAATACATTCTGTTGTGCAGCCAGTCCGCATTTCATCCTCCGAATCCTGTCTTCTCTCGTTTGCCCTCGCAAACTAGCATACTCTTTGTGGCGGGTTTCGTAGTGACGACGCAGATTATATTCTTTGAAAACCGACACACTTTCTTTACATACAAGACAAACTGCACGGTTCTTACACCGAACAAAAAAAATAATCGGTGGTCCACTGCTCTTTAAAAACTCTGCACTCTCTGTCAGCTTTTCGCTGACCGCTAGCCATTTTGCTGTCCTGAACACTGACAGTTCTCTGCACGTGCACTGTCTGTCACTGCTTGATCGCGAGCATATGACGAAAATTCAGAAAATATGAATAGCTCATTTTATAACTAAATATCAATTTTAATTGATAAAATCAACAAAATACAAGATGCAGACATATTTGCCAAAAAGCAATTTAAAAAAGTAGGCCATGACCACTTTTGGGGATCGCCTCATAGGGCCGGTTCAAGTGGTGGGGGGCAGAGGGGCTGGGGGCCGGTCAAAGGGGGGTGGCGGGCCGGAGTCGGCCCGCAGTTTGATGACCCCTGTTCTAAGTATTCGAGCTGCATTCTCTTTGAATTCTTAGATGTTCGAAACATATTGGGCGGCTATTCTGGAAGTGTCCTGACTGCATTTGAGGTGAATTCGTACACCATTCGAGGCACCTTCCGACCAGACTTTGGGTGGTATTCGGGCAGCAATCGAACCGCACTCGTACGGCATTCTTAATATTCTTACTGCATTCTAACAGCATTCTAGGTATTCCTACTGTGTTCCAACTACATTTGGACTGCATTCGAAAGCTAATACACCCGGAATGTGCAAGAATCATTCGAGGCGGGTTCGACACACATTCTAAGTATTCAAACAGCATTCTTACAAAGCTGTAAGAATGTTGGACAGTTTGAAATTCCCGCCCGAATGTGGCGCGAATTTTCAAAAACTTTTAATTCTGGCTGGTTCTGCTTGATTTCCTGCTAATTCTGAATAAGCGTGACGGGGGCCTAAGGTAGACACTGTAGGAACATCCATATGAGGATTTATCGTTAACAACAGGCACGTGGGGGGGGGAGCTGCCACTTATCAGTTTTAGTCAAAATGCAGATACTAGAAAAGTTTACACAAGCACTATAGACAAAGCAGCTTTATAAGAAATCCAGATACTAGGGAGCAGTAGGGGGTGAGGCGCCTTGCTCAAGGGCACTTCAGCCATTCCTGCTGGTCCAGGGAATCAAACCAGCAACCTTTTGATTCCAAAGCTGCTTCTCTAACCATTAGGCCATGGCTTTCCAGCAGTGTGTTGAAAGGATGGTCCATATGAGTATCAGGGTTTTATGATTACAGCAGAAGTTTTTTAGGTATATACTTGAAGGAAAATTCAGTGGTATTCCTAATAAAGACAGTCAACTGGTGTTAACTGTCCACTGGTCTAAAATAGCTATGTCAAACATACAATATACAGCAAAAAGTATGTGAACACCACATATTAATGTGAAGACTCCATATTAACGCCCATGGTTAATACGGGATGTCCAACAAGCTCCTATAGGTGTGATGTTTGTTTTATCTGTAACCACTGATCCCATGCGGGGTCGCGGGGGGCAAGCTGGAGCCTATCCCAGCTGACCATGGGCGAGAGGCTGGGTACACCCTGGACAAGTCGCCAACTAACTCATCACAGGGTTGACACACACAGACACAAACAACCATTCACACTCACACTGTAAGAAGTGATTTTGGAGAGTGGTAAATATAAGGCAAAAAAAAAAAAAAAAGTGTGTTTCCGGTAACCCGACTGATTGAGAATTTCCGCGTCGAAATTGCCAACCGTAAAGTTTTTATTACAAATTTCCCTCGATATTTTAGTGTAAGCGGTGTTAGTTTGTCATAATTTTTTGTTTCAACGCATTCAAGCTGTGAAAGAAACAATAAAAAGTAAAATGTTTCACCACTTCTATCAGCCCTCCTGCATAAACATGGAAGCGCACTTGTATACTGAAGGAGGAAGGGAAAACTGAGCCGAGGCGCCATTTTGAATCCTCATTCAAGGCTGTAATGCAAATTGCTTCCTCTTCAGTATACAAGTGCACTTCCATGGCAGGGAAAAACACTACATTTTGCCGCCTATGTAGTCCCCTATTTATACAAATAGGAGTCATTCAGGATTCAGCCATGTTTGTGCTCGGTGTTTTTGCTCGACCCAAGTTCTACAGTGGGCTAGGCGAGGCCGTCTGCTTTTAATGGAAGTAGCCTAGGACGTTATTTTCACGTTATTTCTTGATAAGGTGTTTTCACGTTATTACATGAAAATATCATGAAATAACGTGATAATTTCCTATCATGAAATTACGTGATGTTATTACATGATAGATATATTGTAAAAACGTGATAACTTTGTTAACAATATCTTTTCACGCAATTACTTGATTCTAAGCCAATTTTTTTTTTTTTTGAGTGTGGCAGCAATACGCTTCCGTAGATCATAACTCGAACTCTCACGATATTTTTTTTATTCGTTTAAAGATTTAAAACACTTATTTTATGTGTGGTATAAAGGATTCTGTGCCAAAATACTATTTTGTAAGATGTTTACTTGTGTTAATTTTTTCAAACAAAATAAAAAAAAAATTAAGAAAAAAAAAAATTTTCTCCTACCTACCAACCTTAATTTAGTATTTCATGTTACCTGAAACACTTTTTTTTTTTTTTTTGGCCTAAGCTATGCAAACCATATAAAATATACTCGATTATTGCAGTCAGCCAAGGAATTATAAAGTAATGGGTAAATTATACATATGCTACCTATTCATTAACAGTAAAAACCGTTACATGGAAAAATACAGTAAAATATACCCCAAAGCCGTGAGTCCTGTGCTCCAAATTGCGTATGTGTCAGACCGCGCGTTTGAGTGAGCGGGACAGGGAACTCTCGGACTGCCATCTTCCTCTCTCCGGCTGAAAGTGTTGTTTGCATTCGCCAATTATCCAGAAACAACATTTGAAGCTGTTAGTTCTTGAGTTATAAAACAGGTTCATTACTTGAAATGTTGTGTGAAGCTGTTGTACTGCACTTTATTCTGTGGGGTTTTTTTGATGATTTTATGGATTAAAAACACTGAGATGATGAACCATCTGAAAGTCTTTTTTGGGGGGGTACATCGTTCCTTCTCCGAATAAGTAATGGTTACTAACTGATATTAATTACCTTTGATTAGTAATTATCAGGTATTACCTACTAGCAAACAAGAGATAATTTTACCCAATTTCAATGAGAAAGTAGCTGTTGAATAGATACAGAAATGTGAGGTAAATTTTACCCAATTTATTTAAGTATTTCATAGCTTTTTAGTCAATGCAAATTGTTACCTCAGATTCTCATCTCATCTCATTATCTGTAGCCGCTTTATCCTGTTCTACAGGGTCGCAGGCAAGCTGGAGCCTATCCCAGCTGACTACGGGCGAAAGGCGGGGTACACCCTGGACAAGTCGCCAGGTCATCACAGGGCTGACACATAGACACAGACAACCATTCACACCTACGGTCAATTTAGAGTCACCAGTTAACCTAACCTGCATGTCTTTGGACTGTGGGGGAAACCGGAGCACCCGGAGGAAACCCACGCGGACACGGGGAGAACATGCAAACTCCGCACAGAAAGGCCCTCGCCGGCCACGGGGCTCGAACCCAGACCTTCTTGCTGTGAGGCGACAGCACTAACCACTACACCACCATGCCGCCCCTACCTCAGATTTATTGGGTAAATTCTATAGGTTACTTTTTGCAGTGCACGGTCAGTTCAGAGCCACCAATTAACCTAACCTGCATATCTTTGGACTGTGGGAGGAAACCCACGGGGAGAACATGTGAACTCCACACAGAAAGGCTCTTGTTGGCCACTGGGCTTGAACCCAGAACCTTCTTGCTGTGAGGCGACAGTACTAACCACTACACCACCGTGCCGTCATAGGTGTGATGATCAGGTGTAAACACACTTTTGGTCATATAGCGTACACTGATAGCGTTGGTTTCAAATGAACGAACTCCAAAGCAGCAATGTCCCAATATGCAGCTACCAATTACTACATATCTATGCGTCAATGACCCGAACCCATAACTACGTCATCGATTGTTTACCGCAATGCGTTATGGGCGATACCCGGGGTCAGCTCCGCCGTATTGCCTACTTTCGCCTTTGTTAAACACTGCATTGTTCTGTCTAACCGGTCTGAACCATGCAGCCTAAAGTGAATTGCTGTGTGCCTTCCTGTGTCTCCACAACAAAGAGAACACCTAATCTGAGCTTTTATCAGCTGCCAGTCAAGAAAAGAAGAGAAGAAAGAAATGGATAAGTTTAACCTGCAACGAAAACCTTCGAACTGAATCGGAATGGACAAGTGTTTGTAGCTTACGTTTCTCTGGGGGAAAAAGACGGACTTAAACTGTGACCCAGCAATATTTCCATAGTCTGCGGAACGGCCTTCGGTTATAGCAGATTATAACAATCGACACTGTTCATCGTCTGAAACTAGCGAGATTCCAAAGCCTGCAAAACAAAGAAGCATTCTTCAGCCTTTGCCTCTCAACATACTGAAGCACACGGCAGCCGAACGAGCCTGTCGGACCGATAAAACTCCCAAACCATGAAGGGTTTTCTTTCGGGTATGGATAATGTTCACCTCACTAGCAGCATTTATCGAAGAAAATGCATTTACACTGAACATGACACGGCAGATCAGTGAGTTTCCAAAGGCTGAGGTTTTTTTTTTGGTAATATTTCCTGATAAAGTTTTATTTAACTAATCACTCATTTATAAATGTTTTGATGCTGTTCATCTGGGCCCGGGATCACGAAGCAATCTTCGATTTAAGTCAACAGTTGATTTTTCATAATAGTTTCCCTTACTGCATCTGTAACTTTCACTGTACTGGATCAAGATTAAGTACAAAGCCAAGATTTCATTAGAACAAAGCTTCTTAGAAAACCGTAAGGAATAGCTGAACAAATTTAGAATTGAGTCCAAGATTGCTTCGTGATTCAATATACATCCTCGGGGGGGGGGGGGGGGGGGAATTCTGAGATTTGATGATGTTGTACAGTGTGGTAGACTCAGTCTAGACTCTTACCAAACTTGATTTGGATACCGGTTTTCCTGCTGTAAACCCTCGACAAGTTATCCACTTCTTTAAATCACCAATTTCATTGTCTTCCACAACAGAGCACGGCAAAATCGCTCCTCTCACATAAAATTAATTTGACATCCGTCATATCACTCAACTACCGACCCCAGCTATCCCCCACAATGTATTGCGGTAAACAAGTGATGTAGTTATAGACCGTCTGCACTTGCGTCATGAATCTCCCATGATGCTCTCTGATTTTGTTGTGTCTGCCATCTTTGTGGGATAGCATCCATTGATGGCATATATTGCTTGGTTAGTGACCATCGGTAGTACACTACTTTTCTCGGTGCATTGTGGGATACTCTGAGTGCACTATATAGGGTGTAATAATTCTCACTATACATTCGGACAGCACTACAAAATGGCGAACTTGCTATATAGTCCACTATATACTGAGTAGGGAGTGATTTCGGACACGGGGTAAGTCACTCATCCTTAAAAAAAAATCCGTTTCCTGTCCACCGGGTGAGCAAAAAAATTTTCAGTCAGGAGGGAGGGATATTTTTAATATATATATATGGATGGATAAGAAATCGCAATGCTGTGTTTGCTTTGTCTTTCAGTACTTTTTTTATTACAAAAGCAGACGCATTTAATAAAATATGACAGTTTAATCAACTGAAACTTGTACAAAAACTTTAAGTTAGCATTTTAAATGCTGACTGCAACATTTGCAAAACTTTTACAAAGGTACTTAAAGTCCGTGTGTCGGACATTTTTTGTAGTTCTAAATCAAGCGTTAGGCCTAGTTCGGATGAAATTACACTATTAAAATGATCACTGAATGATTTGTTTTTCTGAATCTTTACTATTTTGTTGTTCGCTAGAATACCATTTTGCGATTTCACACTTAAGCAAATGTTTGAAAACTCCGGATCTCCTTCCTTCATGGTGGCTGCCATTTTTTTGTGCCGCACGGCGCATACGCAGAGCTGATTCGATTCTATATTCTGCGCGGAGTGCAGGGCTTTCCACAAGCGCCGGCCATACAGCTGACTACACAATTAAGTCCAGACGGCTACTTTAATGACTATTTTTGTAGCCCACAGGCTCTAAACATTAATTTTCGATCTTAATAAATTAAATGTTTATCTAACGGACTGACAATAATGTCAAACTGAACCGCACTCATTTAAGTTGTGATTCGCGCTGTTTGTACCGATAATAACCACAAATTCCCCGCTGACTTCGTTGATCAAGGGAGAGTAACTCATCCGCGGCCCCGACATGCGGTGTGTGTGCGCGCACGCACTCGGTGGAGGCAGTAGTGTGTCGGGGCCGTCGGAGGGAACAGAAGCAAAGATGACGCTTATTTTGTCTCCGGCAAACCAGTCTTCTCTCGTTCAATTACGTGCTGGCATCAAAAGACACCGTTGGTTGTAAATGAACCCAAACTGAGTGGTTGGAGTGTATTTTCATACACAAATGGAGAAATGTTCGCTGAGTGTTTGTGTAGCCCCACTGCAGACCGTTGTCGTTAATTCATAGCATGCTCAGCTGCGTGAATGTGTCATGCACCGAAAATAAGAGATTTACAAGCCAGGAACGCCTCATGATGCAATACGCAAGAAAAGAAAGAAGATTTACTGCCATTTTACTTTGTATTTGAGTAAAATGAATAAATAAATGGTCTGTGGAAAATACATTTAACCCTGGGAACTGCGTGCACAGGAGTTTATTTTGTGTTTACTCCCCCCCGGCTACTTATTTGTCATGGCTGGCTAGTATGAGCCTTAGTGGAAAGCCCTGGGAATGCGTAAATGTCAAGTTCGATTTTAGATTTACGAACCCGAAAAAAATGCCGAAAAACCTGGAGGCATCATGGCTCAGGTGGATAAGGCGCCACACCATAAACCCGGGGACCTGGGTTCGATTCCGACCCGAGGTCATTTCCCGATCCCTCCCCGTCTCTCTCTCTCTCCTGCTCATTTCCTGTCTCTACACTGTCCTATCCAATAAAGGTGAAAAAAAGCCCAAAAAATATCTTTAAAAAAAAATGTCGAAAAAACGGCGTTAAAAAAAAAATTTTCAACCGCACAAACGGCACTCACCCGGCCGGTGGACCGGAAACAGAACATTTTTTAATAATGGCCTGATGCAGGTTAAACATTATCAGTTCATTTGTTTACGAACATTAGAATTACTTCCTCATTTACATAAACACCGACATCGATATATTTATGTAAAAGATATTTTGTACTAAATACAAGTCTATGGAAAACAAATTTTAAACAAAAACTATGTTTTGTTAACTTAATACCACATACTGATTACTTTTTATAAATAATTATCTGGCTGTCAATAATTGTGGAACGGTGTCAATAACAGTGGACAAAGGGTGTCGATAATTGTGGAACGGTAATGATAACCGTGGACAAAAGGTGTTGATAATTTTTTTTGATTGATTGATTTATTCCGAACAGTAAAGATAATATTTTTTAAAAATGCAATAATCAGAACATCGTCATAAACAAACAAAATAGCGTAGCCACAAGGCAGTAATATAATAATGTTCAGAAAAGATTAGGAAGAAGTAAATAACTTATCAAATCCTAAGCCTCGATAACCGTGGACAAAAGCTGACGATAATTGTGGAACGGTGATGATAACCGTGAACAAAAGCTGTCGATAATTGTGGAACGGTGATGATAACTGAATAAAGGTGTCGATAACCGTGGACCAAAGCTGTTGATAATTGTGGAACGGTGATGATAACCGTGGACAAAAGCTGTCGATAACCATGTACAAAAGCTGTCAATAATTGTGGAACGGTGATGATAACCGTGGACAAAAGCTGTCGATAACCGTGGAACGGTGATGATAACTGAATAAAGGTGTCGATAACCGTGGACCAAAGCTGTTGATAATTGTGGAACGGTGATGATAACCGTGGACAAAAGCTGTCGATAACCATGTACAAAAGCTGTCAATAATTGTGGAACGGTGATGATAACCATGGACAAAAGCTGTCGATAACCGTGGAACGGTGATGATAACTGAATAAAGGTGTCGATAACCGTGGACCAAAGCTGTTGATAATTGTGGAACGGTGATGATAACCATGGACAAAAGCTGTCGATAACCATGTACAAAAGCTGTCAATAATTGTGGAACGGTGATGATAACCGTGGACAAAAGCTGTCGATAACCGTGGACAAAAGCTGTCGATAACCGTGGAACGGTGATGATAACAGTGAACAAAAGCTGCCGATAATTGTGGAACGGTGATGATAACCGTGGACAAAAGCTGTCGATAACCGTGGACAAAAGCTGTCGATAACCGTGGACAAAAGCTGTCGATAACCGTGGACCAAAGCTGTCGATAACCATGGACAAAAGCTGTCGATAACCGTGGAACGGTGATAACAGTGAACAAAAGCTGCCGATAATTGTGGAACGGTGATGATAACCGTGGACAAAAGCTGTCGATAACCGTGGACAAAAGCTGTCGATAACCGTGGACAAAAGCTGTCGATAACCGTGGACAAAAGCTGTCGATAACCGTGGACAAAAGCTGTCGATAACCGTGGAACGGTGATGATAACAGTGAACAAAAGCTGCCGATAATTGTGGAATGGTGATGATAACCATGGACAAAAGCTGTCGATAACCGTGGACAAAAGCTGTCGATAACCGTGGACAAAAGCTGTCGATAATTGTGGAACGGTGATGATAACCATGGACAAAGGTGTCGATAACCATGGACCGAAGCTGTGGATAATTGTGGAACAGTGATGATAACCGTGAACAAAGCTGTCGATAACCATGGACAAAAGCTGTCGATAATTGTGGAACGGTGATGATAACCGTGGACAAAGGTGTCGATAACCATGGACCGAAGCCATCGATAATTGTGGAACAGTGATGATAACCGTGGACAAAAGCTGTCGATAATTGTGGACAAAAGCTGTCGATAACTGTGGAACGGTGATAACTGAACAAAGGTGTCGATAACCGTGGACCAAAGCTGTTGATATTTGTGGAACAGTGATGATAACCGTGGACAAAAGCTGTCAATAACCGTGGACAAAAGCTGCTGATAACCATGGACAAAAGCTGTCAATAATTGTGGAACGGTGATGATAACCGTGGACAAAAGCTGTCGATAATTGTGGAACAGTGATGATAACCGTGGACAAAAGCTGCCGATAACCGTGGAACGGTGATGATAACAGTGAACAAAAGCTGTCGATAATTGTGGAACGGTGATGATAACCGTGGACAAAAGCTGTCGATAACCGTGGACAAAAGCTGTCGATAACCGTGGACAAAAGCTGTCGATAACCGTGGACAAAAGCTGTCGATAACCGTGGACAAAAGCTGTCGATAACCGTGGAACGGTGATGATAACAGTGAACAAAAGCTGCCGATAATTGTGGAACGGTGATGATAACCGTGGACAAAAGCTGTCGATAACCGTGGACAAAAGCTGTCGATAACCGTGGACAAAAGCTGTCGATAATTGTGGAACGGTGATGATAACCATGGACAAAGGTGTCGATAACCATGGACCGAAGCTGTGGATAATTGTGGAACAGTGATGATAACCGTGAACAAAGCTGTCGATAACCATGGACAAAAGCTGTCGATAATTGTGGAACGGTGATGATAACCGTGGACAAAGGTGTCGATAACCATGGACCGAAGCCATCGATAATTGTGGAACAGTGATGATAACCGTGGACAAAAGCTGTCGATAATTGTGGACAAAAGCTGTCGATAACTGTGGAACGGTGATGATAACTGAACAAAGGTGTCGATAACCGTGGACCAAAGCTGTTGATAATTGTGGAACAGTGATGATAACCGTGGACAAAAGCTGTCGATAACCGTGGACAAAAGCTGTCAATAACTGTGGAACGGTGATGATAACCGTGGACAAAAGCTGTCGATAACCGTGGACAAAAGCTGTCGATAATTGTGGAACAGTGATGATAACCGTGGACAAAGGTGTCGATAACCATGGGGAACGGAATCACGTCATTTGATGCACTAAGTAATTGGGAATCAACTCTTTTTCAGTGAAAGAGTGAGTAATTATTCATGCACAATTTACGTATTGAAAGTCTTTTCTACTTTTGCAACGGCCAAAAGATCGTTAAGGTGTCGATAATTGCAGCCGCCGCTCTATTAGCTACATAACCTTTCATGAGACTTACTGTTGTTTCTTCTTTCCAGCGTCTGAAACGCTCTTCTGTCCATCTTCTCGGCTTGACCGGAATAAACCGGTCTCCGGCCAGTCCCGCGCTCACTGGCAGGTTAATAACGCGCTCGTGAGCGAGATCTGCGCGTATCCACCTGGTCACGTGACGGACGCTAACCGGAAACGCGAGCTGCATAGTGAAGATGTTTAAACGGTTCAGTCAGCGGCTTTATGCTGCTGAGGGAAACTCCTGCCACGGCATCACAGAATGATGGTGCACACGTTACCTAACAATCTCTCACAGTAGCTCAGAAGCTAAAATAAACCTGGTTTACCAGTGATACCCTTAACTCTTTCATAATAAACATCCAAACCGGTGTTAAGTGGATACCGGTTATCAGGACAACTCTAATATCATCCTCCCTCACTCACCAGTCAGGAAGAGCGCTGTGACCCGTCAGTGAGCTCCAGCACATATTACACTCAAAACTGTTTCGCATAATAAACGCAGCAGCAGCAGCAGACTTGAGACTCGGAAGGCTGCCTGTCTTTAACTTCTCCTGCTCAGTAAAGCGGACTGTGTGCTGATGTAACGCTCACACAGTTAGGGAACACGGTCACAAAATAAACCGGCAACTATCTAACAGTCTCAAAGCCTGTACGTTTAACATACTGAGCATAAATAACAGAATAAAAATTATTAAACAGAATATCATCCAAACCTGGAAACTGCACCCAAATAACTCCATCTGCGTCTGCGCAGCCTCTATCAGCCGGTCCGGTCCGCGCGCGAGCGGAGGGAATGTGAGGAGGAAATGCAACACTATCAAGCCCCGCCCACAATAACGTAGCCTGCCTTTCATTGGTCGATTGACGGGACGCGTGATTACGCAAACGCCCAAAAGTTGGTTTCACCCAATGACTCAGGGTTTTTATTTTATGAACTAGTTTCCGTCATGGACCCGAAAGGGAACCTGGTGTGAATGACTTTAGTGCTTTTGGTGGTCAGAATAGAAGTGGACTCGGTTCTGTTTCTGGACATGTTACCAATTTATGAGCTCTAGAGCACTTCTTGTTCACACCAACTGCCCACTTGTATAACAGTGAGGAAAATGTAATCCAACATGGCTGTTTCATATGATTTGGCTGTGGATGAAATAGAGTGGAAAAAAACAAACAAGTCGAGTTTATTTTTGTAGCGTTTTTAACAATAGACATTGTCACAAAGCAGCTTTAAACATGAGCTAATTTTATCCCTAATCCATCCCCAATGAGCAAGCCTGTGGTGACAGTGGCAAGGAAAAACTCCCTCAGGCGACAAGAAACCTCGAGAGGAACCGGACTCAAAAGGGAACCCATCCTCATTTGGGTGATAACAGACAACGTTATCACCCGAATGAGGATATGAGTGCTGTGACCCGTCAATGAGCTAACATAATGAGCTAGTCAGCTATCTTGGGTGTGTACTGGACAGTCAGTTGTCTGGAGCTGATCAAGCCCAGAAAGTAATTACTTAAGTAAATCAACGAGTACGTTTTCTGGCCAGAATTTCCATGTATCTGGATAAGAAGGCTATGTTGACCTTAGCAGGCGCTATAATTCAGCCCTACTATGATTATGCCTGTTGCTCTTGATATAATGGCCTTACTAGGTATTTCAAGAACAAGCTCCAGACCTGGGCAGCACGGTGGTGTAGTGGTTAGCGCTGTCGCCTCACAGCAAGAAGGTCCTGGTTCGAGCCCCGTGGCCGGCGAGGGCCTTTCTGTGTGGAGTTTGCATGTTCTCCCCGTGTCCGCGTGGGTTTCCTCCAGGTGCTCCGGTTTCCCCCACAGTCCAAAGACATGCAGGTTAGGTTAACTGGTGACTCTAAATTGACCGTAGGTGTGAATGTGAGTGTGAATGGTTGTGTGTGTCTATGTGTCAGCCCTGTGATGACCTGGCGACTTATCCAGGGTGTACCCCGCCTTTCGCCCGTAGTCAGCTGGGATAGGCTCCAGCTTGCCTGCGACCCTGTAGAACAGGATAAAGCGGCTAGAGATAATGAGATGAGATGAGAAGCTCCAGACCTCACAAAATAAATTAGTAAGGACCATTTTGGATCTGCCCCCAAGAACTCACCTTGATCCTCATAATTTTAAGAGGCTGGGATGGTTGAGGGTAGAGGATAGAGTCTCTCAAATTGAATTGAGCATGGTATATAAGATTGTAAATGGAGATGTCCCTAAATATTTAAATAATTTCTTTAGTAGAGTGAGGGACGTTCATAGTTACTTCACTTAGGGGGTGTTCCACAGATTTTGTTCCTCCAAGAGTGCAAACTAAAATAGGGAAGGATTCCTTTTTATATGTTGCAACTAGTCTGTGGAATAAGTTACCAGGTAATATTAAGGTAATCATTAGTTTGGATGGGTTTAAACGTGCTGTGAAAACATGCCTTAGAGATCAGATAGTGTAGGGTTTGTACTTATATAGTATGTATACAATGTTAATCTGATGTGTATACTGTCTATGTAATTTTGTTTTACAATTTTAGTAATGTCACAGTGCCACTCTTGTCATTTTTACATCTGTTGCCATCCAACATCAAAGGACCACAATGGAAATAAGCTTTCGAGCTTTATTGTGTTATCCTGACTCTCTGTTTTTAGTTTAAGTATGTGGTGTGGTTTATTTGAAACTAAATCATGTATTTATTTTTTATACAAGAACTGAGAATGACAAATAAAATCAATCACTCAATCAATGGATGTGAGCAATCATGCGCTCTGATTGGCTACTCTACTACTAGGATATCAGCTCATATACCGTGAGTAGAGAAAAACAAAACGGCGGAGCGTGTTGCTAAACTAACCGAGGATGAAATAAAAACTCTACTCGAAAACAAAACCCCAAAACATACAAAAACTAGATAGAACTCGACGCCAACGGCGTCGATGGGGATGCCTCCACCTGGTAGACTACACGCCTTATTAAGTTGTGATTTGGGGATGGACATTTGACCTCACAGTAATCTTGACCTGTGACCTTTTAACCTCAAAATCTAATCAGTTAATGTTTGTCCCCAAATGCACAAATGGTGAGAGTTTGGTGAAATTCCTTTCATTTGCCTTGGAGATATTGTGTTCACAAGGTTTTTGGACAGACATTTGACCTCACGGTGACCTTGACCTTAGACCTTTTGACCTCAAAATCTAATCATTTCATCTTTGTCCCAAAGTGCACAAATGGTGAAAGTTTGGTGAAATTCCTTTCATTAGTCTTTGAGATATGGCGTCATACCTGTCAACTTTGAGGTTTGAAAAAAAGGGATATTTCCCAGATTTTTAACTCAAAATAAGGGAAAATTTCGGAAAGTCATACCCTTCACCAAAAGTGGGTGTGTAGTTGAATGGGGGGCAATTTTCTATCTAGTATTTGTGATTTCCTGTACTCTGGTGCATGTTGGTGATAGCCAAGACCCAAACTCAATATGCTTATGGTTTATAGAGTGCATTTGTGAATAAACTATACATTTATTTTTATTTGCTTTCAGTGGTACCAGTTATTTCCCAAATTAAGGGCTAAAATACGTATCTTATGTTAAAATAAGAAAGGTCATTATATAACCAGTCAAGAAATTCAATTCCATTGCAATTTATTATGGTTTTACCATAATCATGGCCTCGGAACACTAGATAGATAGATAGATAGATAGATAGATAGATAGATAGATAGATAGATAGATAGATAGATAGATAGATAGAGTAATAAAGAGATAAAGAGTAATATAAGATATTAAACCAAGAGTGATTTAAAATGGGTAAGTTTCAGATAGAAAATAAAATAGACAATGAGTGGATAAAACAGTTAATACACCAATTAGTTTACACTAGGCTATTTATGAGGTCTTAGCCAGGACATACTTAATGTAAACATGTGTAGCTTACCTTTGATTATTTGGGAGGCTTTCGTTTTCCCCATGGAAAATTTCTTTGCGATGGAAGAGTCTGGGAACATTCCAGCCACGCACTCGTTGAAATCATCAAAGAAAGAGAGGCTAATGTTTTTCTTAGCTATTAGCCTCGCCATCTTCACCTCAGACCTAATCAGTGTTGCCAGATACTGCTGACGTTTTCCAGCCCAAAATATGTTCAAAACCCGCCAAAATGCACTTGAAACCGCCCAACTTGGGCGGGAAACCGCCCAATCTGGCAACACTGGACCTAATCACTTGTTCAGCCTCGCCTCTGGACGTAGTTCTGTAATTACTGATGCCTGAGAGGGCGGGGACGGGAATTCATGGCCCGACTTCTTGCTGTAAACTCCTGTCAGAGGCGCGTCATGTATTCTGGACCTACCGACTTTTTATATTGTGAAAATTATTATTATAGGGCGGCACGGTGGTGTAGTGATTAGCGCTGTCACCTCACAGCAAGAAGGTCCGGGTTCAAGCCCCGTGGCCGGCGAGGGCCTTTCTGTGCGGAGTTTGCATGTTCTCCCCGTGTCCGCGTGGGTTTCCTCCGGGTGCTCCGGTTTCCCCCACAGTCCAAAGACATGCAGGTTAGGTTAACTGGTGACTCTAAATTGAGCGTAGGTGTGAATGTGAGTGTGAATGGTTGTCTGTGTCTATGTGTCAGCCCTGTGATGACCTGGCGACTTGTCCAGGGTGTACCCCGCCTTTCGCCCGTAGTCAGCTGGGATAGGCTCCAGCTTGCCTGCGACCCTGTAGAACAGGATAAAGCGGCTACAGATAATGAGATGAGATGAGATTATTATTATAGCATTTTTCACAAATTGCTACTGTCATTTCGCCAGTTTGTTTACATTCTTTATCAGAAATTATTTTGTCGGACGTTTTGTATAAAGTTTTTATTTATCGGATTTGCAAAAAATAAAAATAAATGTGGATGTGAATGTGGATAGAATAAAACAGTTATTCCACTCAATCTCTTCTTACATGGCTTACAGCCAACTTGGCGCAGGTCATGTTTGACTTGATTTCATGGAATACCTGTTAAATGTATCAACAGTGTAACCTATCGAATTATGTTGATGCACAAAAACCACTCCGTGTAGCCTGGTTATGTTGAATTTACAGCGTAGGGTCTGTATGATTAGTGTACCAGGCTCGCTCAAAAGTTCGAGTGGTTTAATGAATGTTTTGGTGGCTTGTAGTGGCACTGGAGACACATTGCCAGTTTTTCCTTTAATCTGTCCCCTGTCTGTAGGCTGTATTGTCATTATACTTTGCCTGCTGTATTGCCTTTCTGTGTTATTTTACAAGTCTGAATGAAGATTAATATTTCTATTCTGTATTAAATAATAGGAAAAATAGTTTGCATGTTCTCCCTGTGTCCGCGTGGGTTTCCTCCAGGTGCTCCGGTTTCCCCCACAGTCCAAAGACATGCAGGTTAGGTTAACTGGTGACTCTAAATTGACCGTAGGTGTGAATGTGAGTGTGAATGGTTGTCTGTGTCTATGTGTCAGCCCTGTGATGACCTGGTGACTTGTCCAGGGTGTACCCCGCCTTTCGCCCGTAGTCAGCTGGGATAGGCTCCAGCTTGCCTGCGACCCTGTAGAACAGGATAAAGCGGCTACAGATAATGAGATGAGAATACCTTTATTGTCACTGCACAAATGTACAACGAAATTTAGTTTATCATAGGAGAGCAAAGCCGCTGTGTATGTGCGTGCCGCCACTCTTGGGCACTTCAGCCCAAGGCCATCCCATCTTAACCTAACTGCATGTCTTTGGATTGTGGTGGAAACTGGAGCAAGCCCATGCAGACATGGGGAGACATGCAAACTCCACACAGAAAGGCCCCTGTCAGCCGCTTGGCTCGAACCCAGAACCTTCTTGCTGTGGGGCAACAGTGCTAACCACTTACACCACCATGTCGCCTTCACTTCAGAAATGGACCAGCATTTGCAAGGTGTAAACTTGGCACCTATGTAATAGCTGCTGCCATGATACTCTATACACTATTTACCCCACACAACCCTATTGGCAGCCATTTGAGTATTTTTTCACTTGTTTTAACTGTGAGGTGACAGAAGAAGCTGCTATTCATGGACATTACATTTGAGTTCTTTAGCTATTAAAAAAACTGTAACGCTGGCTGGGGGCACTTTGTTTTCATGTGAATCAAGTAGACCACAAAATAAACCACAAGTGAATCATACTCACGCCACCTCCAGAAATGGGATGAGTACAGCTTGCTTGTAGGTTTTTTTTTTGTATTCACATAAACACACAAAAAAAGTCCATGTCATCAACCTGACACCACTTGAAAAGCTAAAAGTGTGAAAACAAGTGTGAAAACACCCTCAAATATGATCTTGGTCTGAAAGAGAAAGTAGCTGCCTTGCTTCCTGTGCTGCCTCCGAAGTCACTTGTCTTCTAGGGCAGCACTTCAATATCCATGAAGGTACCTGCAAGCAAAAAAGCTTGAGATGGGCTTCAAGGGCAGCATTAAGCACCATATTGTCATGCACTAATTGTTACTAACTCTAAAATGCATTAGACAAGATGGGAAAAGTATCACTGAAGAAAGTAGACAGAATATTCTGTACCTACACCAGTTATTTAAATGTTAAGTAAAACATGACAAATAACTTATTTCTTATTTGTCCACAAACTGAATCCTCTCTCCCATGTGCTTTCTGTTGCCATTTTAGAGGCAAGGTGTTGCACTGGAGGCGGCACAGTGGTGTAGTGGTTAGCACTGTCGCATCACAGCCAGAAGGTTCTGGGTTCGAGCCCAACGGCCGACAGGGGTATTTCTGTGTGGAGTTTGCATGTTGTCTGCATGGGTTTCCTCCGGGTGCTCCGGTTTCCCCCACAGTCCAAAGACATGCAGGTGAGGTTAACTGGTGGCTCTAAATTGACCGTAGGTATGAATGGTTGTTTGTCTCTATGTGTCAGCCCTGCGATGATCTGGCGACTTGTCCAGGGTGTATCCTGCCCCTCGCCCATAGTCAGCTTGCAGGCTCCAGCTTGCCTGCAACCCTGCACAGGATAAGCAACTATGGATAATGGATGGATGGATTGTAAGATGTGAAAGATACATCTATACTGTTTTCAAAAAATGATCAAATGAAGATACCTCACATGGCCACCTGACTGCTTCTGAACACAACCTTAATATGCAGCGATTTTATGTTTTGGACACAACCAAGGGCTTGGTTTCACGTAATGCATCATATAAATGTTTCATACAATGTTTAAGGAAATTTGCTGTCATCCTGGCTACAATCTCCACATCACAGCTCCAGGGTCTCAGATTTGATTCTGAGCTACTCTCTGTGCCCAGTTTTTAAAAAAAAAATCATCCTGTGTCTGTGTGAGTTCCTCTAGGTTCTCTAGTTTCCTCTTACCTCCGATAAACATGTAGGTATGTAGATTGGCTATTCTAAAAATAGCCTGTGAGGTGTGAATGAATGCATGAATGGAGGTGTTCATGATGCCGTGTGCTGAATTCTTGGGCCATGCAGTGTGTGTTCCTGCCACATACCCACTGTTCCTGGGATAGGCTTTTGATTTACTGTAACCCTGACCAGGATAAAGTGGTGATTAAAGATGAATGAATGTTTAGTTTCTATCCACTGTTTAATAAATATGGTCATTTAAGATCCTTATATTAACCAATATCAAATATTATGCTGAACATGAAATACTACTACGACTAAGGATCTCATCTCATCTCATTATCTCTAGCCACTTTATCCTGTTCTACAGGGTCGTAGGCAAGCTGGAGCCTATCCCAGCTGACTACGGGCGAAAGGCGGGGTACACCCTGGACAAGTCGCCAGGTCATCACAGGGCTGACACATAGACACAGACAACCATTCACACTCACATTCACACCTACGGTCAATTTAGAGTCACCAGTTAACCTAACCTGCATGTCTTTGGACTGTGGGGGAAACCGGAGCACCCGGAGGAAACCCACGCGGACACGGGGAGAACATTCAAACTCCACACAGAAAGGCCCTCGCCGGCCACAGGGCTCGAACCCGGACCTTCTTGCTGTGAGGCGACAGCGCTAAGCACTACACCACCGTGCCGCCCACGACTAAGGATGATTTTTTATTTTATCCTGACACCCTGTAGGCCTCTTACGAGGCTGTCTGTGTCTATCAAGAGCACAGTTCATCTACTGTCAGATTGCTAGGCCCAGTCAAACAACCATTCACACCTACGGGCAATTTAGAGTAGCCAGTTAACCTAACCTGCATGTGTTTGGACTGTGGGGGAAACCAGAGCCCCCGGAGGAAACCCACACAGAGAACATGCAAACTCCACACAGAAAGGCCCCCGTCAGCCACTGGGCTTGAACCCAGAAACCTTCTTGCTGTGAGGTGACAGCACCACCACCATTATCTCATCTCATTATCTCTAGCCGCTTTATCCTGTTCTACAGGGTCGCAGGCAAGCTGGAGCCTATCCCAGCTGACTACGGGCGAGAGGCGGGGTACACCCTGGACAAGTCGCCAGGTCATCACAGGGCTGACACATAGACAGAGACAACCATTCACACTCACATTCACACCTACGGTCAATTTAGAGCCACCAATTAACCTAACCCACATGTCTTTGGACTGTGGGGGAAACCGGAGCACCCGGAGGAAACCCATGCAGACACAGGGAGAACATGCAAACTCCACACGGAAAGGCCCTCGTCGGCCGCTGGGCTCGAACCCGGACCTTCTTGCTGTAAGGTGACAGTGCTAACCACTACACCACCGTGCCGCCCTATTATTATTATTATTATTATTATTATTATCTTCTTCTTCTGGAGTGTCTTTGTTTCTTTCACCTGTTGGCTGACTACATTATTCTCCAGTGAAAAACTAAAGAAATGTTGGACACCAAAATGATGTAATTGACTACAACTGGAGTAAAGGGGACAATGTAAAATTTTCATTCCCTGTCATAGACAAAGAATCCAAATAATCTGCATCCTGTGTGGGATGTTTGTCCTCTACATCTTGGAAATCTATGCATACATGTCATACGTTATGGTTCATAAATCCAGTACAGTATAATTCTGATAGCTTTATTTATATAATTTATTTAAGTATAGTAGATATTCTTTTAACTGAGTAACCATTCTGGCCCATTAAAGAAGCATTACTGGCTCAACATCACAAAACATTTACTTATATGGTTATAAAAATACAGCAATGAGCAGGCAAATAAGCCAACCATCTCATGGTTATATATTCTGATACCTAAAACACTTCTTTAAAATAATGTGTCAGGACAGAGAAACATAAAAACATTTCAAATACTGAACATGTAAGCAAAATGTTATTAATGTTATTTTTGACCTGATAGAATGCAGTTTATAGATGATTATATTATGGTTACAAACACTACACTGGCTTAACTTGACCAGTCTTAATTAGTAGATATATGACTAGGATCTATGCTGTATCCACTTACATTAGTGTCCTTTTATTCACCAAGTCTTGTTATGAGCAATTCCAGCGTTATGGACGTGACACTTGAACTCAAAATGGCAACAAATGACCCAGTGCATGTTTTATTGTCTCCCAGTATTTAAACAGGTGTTGCATATTTTAAGGCTGTACCATACTGGAGAAGTGATAGAACAAGAACAATTCCCATAGTACATCTAGGGCATGCCAGAAAATGCCAATAAAAGATGCGTTATGGACGTGACAGAAAAAGTATCACTTTTCTTGGGTGACTGTACATTTTTATCAAACTCTGTGAAATCGTAAACCTAATGTCGAAATGGAGATATCTGTTTGATAGATGGGTCCAAGGTGAATATTAAAAAATCTTTGTTTAAAATATTTTGTATTTCATGCAGAGTTTCGGAAGGAAAAGTCAGCGTTATGGATGTGACGAAATTCCGTTATGGATGTGACGCGTCTGAAATAGACATGGCATATGTTTAGAAAATCAGCAATTTAACCACCATAACCCTTTGAAAAACTCTCTAAATATCAGCTAAAACTATCAAAGTTCTTAAATAATATTTAGGACGGCTATTGTTTTGCTGTTTTGTGGATTTTAGCATACATTTCTGTGGCTTGTGGCAATAATATAGAATTGTACATGATCAAAGTTGATTTTAGCTTGGGTTTTACATTATAAGAAAGAAAGACTGACAGTGACATATTAGGTTGGTTACAAATTGGTTCAACTTATTCACATCTGTAAAATACAGGCCTAGGTGATATCTCTGGGAGTGGTTTTGATGTATTACATGTTGCTTTATTTTTGCATGGTGAGGTTGACATTTACATGGAATTGCCCTTATGTAGGGATGAATGGATATATGGATGGACGGGTTAGTTGATTAATGAATGTTTGGCAAGGCTTAAATTACCAAGCAGATAATAAATTTCTTGCCTTCTTAATGCATTTGAAACAGTAAACAGTAAATAATAAAAATACAGTGACTAGCCCTATTCCACAACTGTAGTAATCCATATTATGTCAAGAACCGCTCAACTACAGTGGTGTTTGAAATTTGTGAACCCTTTAGAATTTTCTATATTTCTGCATAAATATGACCGAAAACATCATTAGATTTTCACACAAGTCCTAAAAGTAGATAAAGAGAACCCAGTTAAACAAATGAGACAAAAATATTATACTTGGTCATTTATTTATTGAGGAAAATGATCCAATATTACATATCTGTGAGGGGCAAAAGTATGTGAACCTTTGCTTTCAGTATCTGGTGTGACCCCCTTGTGCAGCAATAACTGCAACTAAACGTTTCCGGTAACTGCTGATCAGTCCTGCACACCGGCTTGGAGGAATTTTAGTCCATTCCTCCGTACAGAACAGCTTCAACTCTGGGATGTTGGTGGGTTTCCTCACATGAACTGCTCGCTTCAGGTCCTTCCACAACATTTCCATTGGATTAAGGTCAGGACTTTGACTTGGCCATTCCAAAACATTAACTTTATTCTTCTTTAACCATTCTTTGGTAGAAGGACTTGTGTGCTTCGGGTCATTGTCTTGCTGCATGACCCACCTTCTCTTGAGATTCAGCTCATGGACAGATGTCCTGACATTTTCCTTTAGAATTTGCTGGTATAATTCAGAATTCATTGTTCCATCAATGATGGCAAGCCGTCCTGGCCCAGATGCAGCAAAACAGGCCCAAACCATGATACTACCACCACCATGTTTCACAGATGGGATAAGGTTCTTATGCTGGAATGCAGTGTTTTCCTTTCTCCAAACATAACGCTTCTCATTTAAACCAAAAAGTTCTATTTTGGTCTCTTCCATCCACAAAACATTTTTCCAATAGCCTTCTGGCTTGTCCACGTGATCTTTAGCAAACTTCAGACGAGCAGCAATGTTCTTTTTGGAGAGCAGTGGCTTTCTCCTTGCAACCCTGCCATGCACACTATTTGTTGTTCAGTGTTCTCCTGATGGTGGACTCATGAACATTAACATTAGCCAATGTGAGAGAGGCCTTCAGTTGCTTACTATTACACGCCTTGCTCTTGGAGTGATCTTTGTTGGTCGACCACTCCTGGGGAGGGTAACAATGGTCTTGAATTTCCTCCATTTGTACACAATCTGTCTTACTGTGGATTGCTGGAGTCCAAACTCTTTAGAGATGTTTTTTTAACCTTTTCCAGCCTGATAAGCATCAACAACACTTTTTCTGAGGTCCTCAGAAATCTCCTTTGTTCGCGCCATAATACACTTCCACAAACATGTGTTGTGAAGATCAGACTTTGATAGATCCCTGTTCTTTAAATAAAACAGGGTGCCCACTCACACCTGATTGTTATCCCATTGATTGAAAACACCTGACTCTAATTTCACCTTCAAATTAACTGCTAATCCTAGAGGTTCACATACTTTTGCCACTTACAGATATGTAATATTGGATCATTTTCCTCAATAAATAAATGGCCAAGTATAATATTATTGTCTCATTTGTTTAACTGGGTTCTCTTTATCTACTTTTAGGACTTGTGTGAAAATCTGCTGATGTTTTAGGTCATATTTATGCAGAAATGTAGAAAATTATACAACCCTGATTCCAAAAAAGTTGGGACAAAGTACAAATTGTAAATAAAAATGGAATGCAATAATTTACAAATCTCAAAAACTGATATTGTATTCACAATAGAACATAGACAACATATCAAATGTCGAAAGTGAGACATTTTGAAATTTCATGACAAATATTGGCTCATTTGAAATTTCATGACAGCAACACATCTCAAAAAAGTTGGGACAGGGGCAATAAGAGGCTGGAAAAGTTAAAGGTACAAAAAAGGAACAGCTGGAGGACCAAATTGCAACTCATTAGGTCAATTGGCAATAGGTCATTAACATGACTGGGTATAAAAAGAGCATCTTGGAGTGGCAGCGGCTCTCAGAAGTAAAGATGGGAAGAGGATCACCAGTCCCCCTAATTCTGCGCCGACAAATAGTGGAGCAATATCAGAAAGGAGTTCGACAGTGTAAAATTGCAAAGAGTTTGAACATATCATCATCTACAGTGCATAATATCATCAAAAGATTCAGAGAATCTGGAAGAATCTCTGTGCGTAAGGGTCAAGGCTGGAAAACCATACTGGGTGCCTGTGATCTTCAGGCCCTTAGAAGGCACTGCATCACATACAGGCATGCTTCTGTATTGGAAATCACGAAATGGGCTCAGGAATATTTCCAGAGAACATTATCTGTGAACACAATTCACCGTGCCATCCGCCGTTGCCAGCTAAAACTCTATAGTTCAAAGAAGAAGTCGTATCTAAGCATGATCCAGAAGCGCAGACGTCTTCTCTGGGCCAAGGCTCATTTAAAATGGACTGTGGCAAAGTGGAAAACTGTTCTGTGGTCAGACGAATCAAAATTTGAAGTTCTTTATGGAAATCAGGGACGCCATGTCATTCGGACTAAAGAGGAGAAGGACGACCCAAGTTTTTATCAGCGCTCAGTTCAGAAGCCTGCATCTCTGATGGTATGGGGTTGCATTAGTGCGTGTGGCATGAGCAGCTTACACATCTGGAAAGACACCATCAATGCTGAAAGGTATATCCAGGTTCTAGAGCAACATATGCTCCCATCCAGACGACGTCTCTTTCAGGGAAGACCTTGCATTTTCCAACATGACAATGCCAAACCACATACTGCATCAATTACAGCATCATGGCTGCATAGAAGAAGGGTCCGGGTACTGAACTGGCCAGCCTGCAGTCCAGATCTTTCACCCACAGAAAACATTTGGCACATCATAAAATGGAAGATACGACAAAAAAGACCTAAGACAGTTGAGCAACTAGAATCCTACATTAGACAAGAATGGGTTAACATTCCTATCCCTAAACTTGAGCAACTTGTCTCCTCAGTCCCCAGACGTTTACAGACTGTTGTAAAGAGAAAAGGGGATGTCTCACAGTGGTAAACATGGCCTTGTCCCAACTTTTTTGAGATGTGTTGTTGTCATGAAATTTAAACTCACCTAATTTTTCTCTTTAAATGATACATTTTCTCAGTTTAAACATTTGATATGTCATCTATGTTCTATTCTGAATAAAATATGGAATTTTGAAACTTCCACATCATTGCATTACGTTTTTCTTAAAAATTTGCACTTTGTCCCAACTTTTTTGGAATCGGGGTTGTAAAGGGTTCACAAACTTTCAAGCACAAGTAAGTGAAGAGAAACGACATCCATCATTTACTTTAAGACATGAAGTGTCTTTGAATTCATAAAAATAAAGAAAAATCATTGACTTACGAGAAGGTGTGTCAAAACTTTTGACTGGTATAATATTTAGAGCTTGCTTCCTTGTTGATGTTGCAGTGCCTGGAAATAGTAACATAACCCAGAAAGAATTTGAAAAGCCCAGTAACTGTGCTGATCTCAGAGTAGATATTGAAAGGATGTGGAACAGGAAAATGACAGTAATTCCAATAGTAATAAGAGCACTGGGGTCAATTCCTCACAAACTTCCGTGTTCCTTGGACTACTTGAAGATTAAGTACAATGTCGGAGTCTTTCAGAAATCTGTATTGTTCGGAACCACAAATATCTTACGGAAGGTGCTGTTGATCTGAGGTCATGGGGACCTGATGGACATGCAGCAGTACGAATAGACCAGTCAATTACACCGAGACTGTGAACTTATTGACATATGGTGAATAATAATAATAATAATCTCATCTCATTATCTCTAGCCGCTTTATCCTTCTACAGGGTCGCAGGCAAGCTGGAGCCTATCCCAGCTGACTACGGGCGAAAGGCGGGGTACACCCTGGACAAGTCACCAGGTCATGACAGGGCTGACACATAGACACAGACAACCATTCACACTCACATTCACACCTACGGTCAATTTAGAGTCACCGGTTAACCTAACCTGCATGTCTTTGGACTGTGGGGGAAACCGGAGCACCCGGAGGAAACCCACGCAGACACGGGGAGAACATGCAAACTCCGCACAGAAAGGCCCTCGCCGGCCACGGGGCTCGAGCCCGGACCTTCTTGCTGTGAGGCGACAGCGCTAACCACTACACCACCGTGCTGCCCTAATAATAATAATAATAGATTTACATATCAAAAAGTGCAAATAAGAATGACTCAGACAAGGTGTTTCTGAAATACTATATACACAGTATACAAAGATAGAAAAAATTTCAACTTTGGTCACCAGGGGGCCATACATTTCAGTTCATGTTGGACAACACAGTATTTATCACCTGTCTTCTTTTACATGGCTATTTGAATTTATTTGACACTTACATACTCTCTTTATATTTACAGTGAATTTTACAAGTCTAATATCCAGAAAATAAATTATGATATAAATGAATGTTAGGACTTGGTTGATCTGCTTACTGTTAAAGATGCAATAAACAACACTGTGAAGCTAACAACAGACAGATTAGGTGAACCATTTGTTCGGTTGTTCAGCTGGTTTTAAAAATAAATTCTTATGACAGTGATTTCATTTCTATGTGGTTCTAAAATTATGTACACTACCGTTCAAAAGTTAGGGGTCACTTTGAAATGTGCTTATTTTTGAAAGAAAAGCACTGTTCTTTTCAATGCAGATCACTTTAAACTAATCAGAAATCCACTCTATACATTGCTAATGTGGTAAATGACTATTCTAGCTGCAAATGTCTGGTTTTTGGTGCAATATCTCCATAGGTGTATAGAGGCCCATTTCCAGCAACTCTCACTCCAGTGTTCTAATGGTACAATGTGTTTGCTCATTGCCTCAGAAGGCTAATGGATGATTAGAAAGCCCTTGTACAATCATGTTAGCACAGCTGAAAACAGTTGAGCTCTTTAGAGAAGCTATAAAACTGACCTTCCTTTGAGCAGATTGAGTTTCTGGAGCATCACATTTGTGGGGTCGATTAAATGCTCAAAATGGCCAGAAAAATGTCTTGACTATATTTTCTATTCATTTTACAACTTATGGTGGGAAATAAAAGTGTGACTTTTCATGGAAAACACAAAATTGTCTGGGTGACCCCAAACTTTTGAACAGTAGTGTGTAAATAACAGTACGCATTCTCATAAAATCTACGATACAAGCAAGAGAAATGCAACAGACAACATTTTGGCAGTGATATTTGCATTGGACAGAACAAGAATGTTGTATTTCAAGCTGCTTTGAGTACCCAGATGTTTAACATGTCCCAACAGAGTTCCAGAAAACACAAAGGATTAGTCAGTATACTCTTCAGGGACAAAAATTTTAACACTGATTATTTTCGAGTCAGATTTCAGACTTCAAATCTCAGACATGTAAATATGCTGCATAAAACCTCACTCATCTTTTACATGTAGAGCGAATGAACATTTTAAGTCACTGGCTGACATTTTGTAGTTTAAAGCTAGGTCTGGATAAGACTTAAAACTGCAACTGGTGGAGAGACTCCGGCTCAGGAGAGCGGATCTACCCCTTGGTCTCCATTGCTCCCAGGTCCACCTTGGCCCCGGGTGGTTGCACCTGTAAAGGGTCCCATGGGTAAATAGTATCTGGTGGATAGACAAACCCCACTGCCTTGTGGGTTAGCCTCTTTAGGTAAGGGCTAAGGGAGTAAAGCGTAACAGAAAACCAGGGCCCATTCCCTCCAAAATTGTTGGGTGGTGGGTTAGTACCTCGCCCCCGAAAAACTTTACACTGCTACTGAAACGGCAACGAAAAAGCAATCTATAAAATTAACAAGTTTTGGCAACTACAGTATTATGATCCTATATATTTGAAGATTCGTTTGCAGTCCAATGTGTAAAAAAGAGAAAGAAAGAAAGAAAGAAAAGAAATACAATGGTATCGGCTCATATAGCATATTTAACCATGAAAACACCTTTTTGGAATATCAAGTCTGCTACAACTCTACTTAGGCTCATTGAGTAGGATAATATCCTAATACAACAAGGTGAACCTTGGGTCAAATATACATTAAAAGTGAAGGTTTAAAAATATGAGATGTCTGGACGATTGCTGTATGAACACCAGCATTCAGCTCTTAGGTGTTACGTCACTGTCCGCCTTCTTCAGTTACAAATCCGTTCTGTCATGGCTCTCTGTTGAAAAAGAAAAGAAAGACGTGAATTTTTGTGTGTATATTTGGAATTTTGTGCGTGTGTGTCTGTATTTAGTCTCCAATCCAACCAATGTCAAATATCTCCTCCACCCACCAGACAGCGCTCTCTCTCTCTCTCTCATCCACTACCTGTATTGTAAATGATCTGTAATTGCTAAAAATCTGTTAAAACATATCCTTCTTACCAGTGGCTCCAGTTCCGAGTGTTCGATGAGACTAAACTCCGAGATGAAGTAGTAGTAGTGTTTGTAGCAGGTGTTCACATGAGCCTCAGCTCCCATGTTGCAGATGCTGTCAAAGTGGTGGATATAAACATGCACGAACACACGGAAAAGCCGACTTAGGATCTTTTTGCAGACCTGCTGGAAGTTCCTTGGAAAAGGAACCCCTGAAAGGGAGATAAAGCTTAAAAACCTGGAGTCATGTCATATACACGTCACTGTTACACTAGTCAGCTGGGTAACATGAACTTATAATCCATAGGGCCAAATTACTCAATTCTGATGGGTCAATCAAGGAGGGCTTTTTTCCTTAACACGGGGCCGTATTTCTGAAATGCTATTGGCTAGTTCGTTGCTTGGTTACGGTTACAAAAATTGTGTCAACAAAATGGTTTTTGTAAAGAAGTTCCAGTAAAATTTTGTAAACCACTTTCAAAATCCTCGTGTCGTGTCGCCGTGTCATGATGAAAGACGCTTTAGAAACTGATTCAAACGTGCAAGATAGTCTCGCGCCCTGATTGGTTCAGAAAACGTGAATGACAAATGTTGTGAACTTGAATGGCTTCTGAAGTATGAATTTGGCCCTATATATTATAAACAAGTAATCATATGGTTCCTCGTAAAATTAAGGATCAATTTCACTCGTGATTTCAAAGTTTTGAAATTCATCTCATCTCATCTCATTATCTCTAGCCGCTTTATCCTGTTCTACAGGGTCGCAGGCAAGCTGGAGCCTATCCCAGCTGACTACGGGCGAAAGGCGGGGTACACCCTGGACAAGTCGCCAGGTCATCACAGGGCTGACACATAGACACAGACAACCATTCACACTCACATTCACACCTACGCTCAATTTAGAGTCACCAGTTAACCTAACCTGCATGTCTTTGGACTGTGGGGGAAACCGGAGCACCCGGAGGAAACCCACGCGGACACGGGGAGAACATGCAAACTCCGCACAGAAAGGCCCTTGCCGGCCACGGGGCTCGAACCCGGACCTTCTTGCTGTGAGGCGACAGCGCTAACCACTACACCACCATGCTGCCCAACTTCGAAATCATTAGTGAAATTAATCCTTAATTTTACTCAGCCCCATACGATTACCTATACTAACACAAAACGGTACGACATATTTATAAATGCTCATAATCTTCACTGTTAAATTAACAATGCATTGTGTTTAATTACATAAGCAAATATTCTGTAGCCCTAGGAGCAGTTGTCGCCAGAAGTAGCATGTGACGTTATGGTTTTGGTGGGGCAGAACAACATTAATAATGACATAGTCTCAAAGAAAATTAGGTTGGGAGGATATTATACTTGAATTACGCTATAGGCTATATCTAGTGAATTTTTTGAGTAACCTCATAATACTCAGTTGATTCTGATAAAATAGTCTAGCAGCTTGTTTTGAGTGGTGTTACATGTATCTTTTCTCACCTGTGTGTTATTCATATTCTGCAAGGCCCATGCATAAGAGCTATTATTCTATCCACATTCACTAGATATGAGCAATCGTGCGCTCTGATTGGCTACTCTACTACTATCAGCTCATATACCGTGAGTAGAGGAAAACAAAATGGCGGAGCGTGTTGCTGAACCAACCGAGGATGAAATAAAAATTCTACTTGAAAACAAAACCCTAAAAATTTTATCAAGTATTTAAAAGAAACATAAATAGCTAAAAGAATATAGTTTTCATTCCCGCCCCCATATCTCCTGTTCCACACTCCAGCCCAGTCGGTGGCGGTAATGCAACTTTAAGTTGGTTTGCCAACTGCCAAAAAACCCTAAAGAAGGAAAAAAAATACAAAAAAAGGCAACAAAATATGGAATAAAAGTATTGTATGGTAAGAATGTATCTTTTATTATTATTATTATTATTATCGCATTTCCCACAAATTGCTACTGTCATTTCGCTGGTTTGTTTACATTCTAAGCGGAAATGATTTTGTCTGATGTTTTGTATAAAAGTTTTTCATCTCATCTTATCATCTCTAGCCGCTTTATCCTGTTCTACAGGGTCGCAGGCAAGCTGGAGCCTATCCCAGCTGACTACGGGCGAAAGGCGGGGTACACCCTGGACAAGTCGCCAGGTCATCACAGGGCTGACACATAGACACAGACAACCATTCACACTCACATTCACACCTACGGTCAATTTAGAGTCACCAGTTAACCTAACCTGCATGTCTTTGGACTGTGGGGGAAACCGGAGCACCCGGAGGAAACCCACGCGGACATGGGGAGAACATGCAAACTCTACACAGATAGGCCCTCGCCGGCCACGGGGCTCAAACCCGGACCTTCTTGCGGTGAGGCGACAGTGCTAACCACTACACCACCGTGCCACCCTTATAAAAGTTTTTATTTATTGAATTTGCAAAAAATAAAAATGCCCTGTTTCTAAAAATCCAGTGAATGTGGATAGAATAAAACAATTATTCCATTCAATCTCGTCATACACGGCTTATAGCCAACTTGGTGCTACATGCCTCGTCAGCTGTTTGAAGCAGGAGAGGGAAATGGAGGATGTGAATGAAACATGAAAGACCGACTACAGTAATGGAAAGTGAGAAGAAAAGACGGAATGTTGTGAAGGAAAGGAAACGCAGGACCAAACTAATAAATATCGGCGGTCAGTGAGCGCCTCGGTGCGATCAGCTGTTCGTTTAGCGACAGAATGATGGAACTGTCAGTGCATGGTCAAAGGTAGATGGCAGTAATGCGACACTGTGGATGCCAGCTGCCGTAAAACCCAAAAGAAGAAGAACAAGAAGACAGCCTTGTTGGCTATCAGCTCATGTACGACTCGATTTTGTGGAATAACTGTTAACGGTCATTAACCAAGGTTGCTTGGTTTCAGCTAAATTTCCAACCTTACTACATTTTAAAATTTACAGAAAAGACCTGAAACTAGCTAAAAAATTCACAAATTGGAAAACTTAGGCATCTTTTTTTTCCCTTTTCATAGCCTTTACATGAGAAACAAGGTTACCATGGTGCAAACATATTTCTGATATTATTATCAAACTATTAAACTTTGTAATATATTTTACAATAAAAATGATTCTCTACATCATGGACACATTGTCTACACTTTGGTTGCAGAAATTTCATCTCATCTCATTATCTCTAGCCACTTTATCCTGTTCTACAGGGTCGCAGGCAAGCTGGAGCCTATCCCAGCTGACTACGGGTGAAAGGCGGGGTACACCCTGGACAAGTCACCAGGTCATCACAGGGCTGACACATAGACACAGACAACCATTCACACTCACATTCACACCTACGGTCAATTTAGAGTCACCAGTTAACCTAACCTGCATGTCTTTGGACTGTGGGGGAAACCGGAGCACCCGGAGGAAACCCACGCGGACACAGGGAGAACATGCAAACTCCGCACAGAAAGGCCCTTGCCAGCCACGGGGCTCGAACCCGGACCTTCTTGCTGTGAGGCGACAGCACTAACCACTACACCACCGTGCTGCCCGGTTGCAGAAATTTATTAGATTTAATTCCAATAGGCTCTTTGCAGCTAGAGGTCACATGCTTGGATACCACATCACAACACCATACTGGAGAGCAAACTTTCAAGTAAACAGAAAACCTCGACAAGGTCAAGCACAAAAGTTTCAGCAGTTTATAGCGCTTAATATCTTTCCTTTTCTAGAAGAATTGTCAGTGTAGTGTTCTAAGTTTAGTTTTGGCTCTTTACAAGAAAAAAATCATTTTATCATGAAGGCATTAACTTTTGGATCTTCGTGGCCAAACAACATGGCGACTTCGCAACATATGTACACCAAAAAAAACTTGTCAAAGCACTTATTTTAATTCTAACAGCTCAAAGCAGGTCCATAATAAAAGTTTAGAAGGTATATAGCTGTTTTTACAAGGTTTGATGACATCTTGAAGATATAAACGAACAATTTACTGTGATGATAGCATGAAGCTCAGCTTCCCTGCTCCTCCTCTCAGCTCGAATTCTAGTTCTAAAAATCTCATCAGAATTTTTCTGTAACAAACTACGTGAATCAACAGACTTCATTTTTATGAAGCTTAAATCTCACTCGGCTAGATAACGCATACGCAGTACTGACACAGATACTAGTAAACAATTCCATTGTCATAGCAACGTGATTCTTTCCATCTAAAAAGATCTCAATGAATAAAAACAAACAAATGTATGTTGCATAAAAATGATCGATGAGGCGCTGTAATGAGTATGTGTTATCATTGCGGTAAATTGTTCGTTGATATCTTCACGATGTAGCTAAACTTTACAAAAACATCTATATACCTTGAAAAATTTTATTATGGAGCTGCTTTGAGCTGTTAAAATGAAAAGAAGAGCTTTAACAAGGTTTATTTAGTGTACATACTTTGCAAAGTCGCCATGTTGTTTGGCCGTGAAGATCCAAATGCCGTCCGTTAAAGCTAGACTGCCTTTCAGATTTTTCAAGTGTAGGTCATAAAAAGAATTCTCCCCAACACCCAATTATTTTTGTTTAGTGGACCGAAAGCTACTGACTTCGATTCACTTCCAATTTTATTAGTTTTTTTTTAAATAGAGCAAGTAATGAATTTAGGGCCACATGGCCCTAAATTCTCCACTGTTTTTTTCCTGCTTCACCATGACACAATACAAGATACTATGTTATGCATCACGTAGTGGGCTTTCCCCGTTCACCCAAGGCATTGTGGGATACAAATTTGAAGCAGGAGAGGGAAATGGAGGACGTGAGTGTGTGAATGAAACATGAAAGACCGACTACAGTAATGGATAGCGAGAAGAAAAGACATTATGTTGTGAAGGAAAGGAAATGCAGGACCAAACTAATAAATATCGGCGGTCAGTGAGCACCTCGGTGTGATCAGCTGTTCGTTTAGCGACAGAATGATGTAACTGTCAGTGCACGGTCAAAGGTAAACCTGTAGATGGCAGTAATGTAACACTGTGGATGCCAGCTACCATAAAACCCAAAAGAAGAAGAACAAGAAGTCATCTATATCCCCCGCCCTATATACCAACTGTATACCAAGTTTCAAGATATTATTTGTCACATTTTTCAAGTTCTGCTGCAGGAAACCAACCCTACCTCTTTACACTGACCTCAGCAGCCCATGGCATAAACCCAGTGGACCTTTGGTCCAGGTGAGCTAAAAATTAAAATTTCTCACATTTCTTAGTATCAAAAGGCACATATAGATTACTTAATCAACACGTATACCAACTTTCAAGACCGTACCACTCATAGTTTTCAAGTTCTGCTCCGGAAACAAAACCTACCCCTAAGACTAACCTGAGAGACTAAGTCTGAAATTGTTTCCATGGAAACATCTCATCTCATCTCATTATCTCTAGCCGCTTTATCCTTCTACAGGGTCGCAGGCAAGCTGGAGCCTATCCCAGCTGACTACGGGCGAAAGGCGGGGTACACCCTGGACAAGTCGCCAGGTCATCACAGGGCTGACACATAGACAACCATTCACACTCACATTCACACCTACGGTCAATTTAGAGTCACCAGTTAACCTAACCTGCATGTCTTTGGACTGTGGGGGAAACCGGAGCACCCGGAGGAAACCCACGCGGACACGGGGAGAACATGCAAACTCCGCACAGAAAGGCCCTCGCCGGCCACGGGGCTCGAACCCAGGACCTTCTTGCTGTGAGGCGACAGCGCTAACCACTACACCACCGTGCCGCCCTCCATGGAAACATGAAAAATTAAAATTTCTCAAATTTCTTAGCATGAAAAGGCACATCTACATCACCTTGTTAACATGTACACCAAGTTTCAAATCCATATCTTGAATAGTTTTGGATATATGCTCCGGAAACGAACATTGCTCTTAGAAACTAAGTCAAAGTCTATTTTTTATGTAAAAATTTGAAAAATACTTTTTCCCCCCAAATCCAAAATAGCAAAAGGCACAAGTTCACATGTTGCTTGATATGTATACCAAGTTTCATGAAGATATCTTCAGTAGTTTTAAAGATATGGCCCGGAAATGAAAACATAACCGGACGGAAGGATGGACGGAACCCGTTTCTAGAAGAAGAAGAAGAAGGTAAACCTGCACATGCACACACGGACTTCCTCTGTCTGCTTGACTACGCAAAGCAAGCAATTTCATGCACATTATTTGCTCGGGAATCCCCTCAAATTAAAAAACTTCCCAGCCACAGAATGGCCTGGGTTTTTTTTTTTTTTTGTGAGCTATTACAGAAATAAACATATATCACAATGACCAAATTTCAGAGGGAACTAAATTTCACCGATTTTATGAAATCGAAAGGCCATCTCGCTTTAAGTCAACGTCTTCACAATAAAATCGTTTTTTTTCCCTGTAAAAACGAGCCGAAACTAAAGTTAGAAAACTACGTTGACAATTCTTCTAGAAAAGGAAAGATATTAAACGCCATAAACTGCTGAAACGTTTATGCTTGACTTTGTCAAGGGTTTTGTTTACCTGAAAGTTTGCTCTCCAGTATGGTGTTGCTATGTGGTATCCAAGCACATAACCTCTAGCTGCAAAGAGCCTATTATTTGATGTAAAGCAAAATCCTAGCAGCCGAACATTCATTTTCAACTATCCCAATCTGAAGAAGAAGAAGCCTTTATTTGTCACATGTACACTTCAAGCACAGTGAAATTCATCCTCTGCATTTAACCCATCTGAAGCAGTGAACACGCGCGCACACACCCAGAGCAGTGGGCAGCCACACTACAGCGCCCGGGGAGCAGTCAGGGGTTCGGTACCTTGCTCAAGGGCACTTCAGCCCAAGGCCACCCCACGTTAATCTAACTGCATGTCTTTGGACTGTGGGGGAAACCGGAGCACCCGGAGGAAACCTACGCGGACACGGGGAGAACATGCAAACTCCACACAGAAAGGCCCTCGCCGGCCGCTGGGTTCGAACCCAGAACCTTCTTGCTGTGAGGCAACCGTGCTAACCACTACACCACCATGGCGCCCAAAGATACCCACTTGGCTATGCTGCCTCTCTACAATCTGGTGTAAAAACCATTGCCCTGGCAACCCTGTCATGAAACGTCCTGTCCATTGCTCTAGCAGTGTGATTCCCTACAATTATGTAGCATCTAGAAAGGCAAGTAAATCAGTGGAACTTGTATTTGTCAAACAACAACTTTAAAAAAAATCACTGATCATTCAAAAAAGGCAGCGAGAATTTTGACAGAATTTAAAATGTACGGAGTTGTGAATGAGGACTTTCTGAAGATTAAGATTTGTTGAATGGCTGATAGTATATAGAGGAGTCGCCAGTGTTTGTAGGGTCCTTCTTTCTAACTGACAGAACATCTCATCTCATTATCTGTAGCCGCTTTATCCTGTTCTACAGGGTCGCAGGCAAGCTGGAGCCTATCCCAGCTGACTACGGGCGAAAGGCGGGGTACACCCTGGACAAGTCGCCAGGTCATCACAGGGCTGACACATAGACACAGACAACCATTCACACTCACATTCACACCTACGGTCAATTTAGAGCCACCAGTTAACCTAACCTGCATGTCTTTGGACTGTGGGGGAAACCGGAGCACCCGGAGGAAACCCACGCGGACACGGGGAGAACATGCAAACTCCACACAGAAAGGCCCTCGCCGGTCACGGGGCTCGAACCCGGACCTTCTTGCTGTGAGGCGACAGCGCTAACCACTACACCACCGTGCCGCCCTCTGTTCTAAATTACCTTCTCAAAATAAAACAGCTTCTCAGATGCACATAACTGCAGTTAAGTGTGATGCTGTATTTCCATTGTTGTTAAATATAATGTATTTAAGAGCGTATGCACAAAATCATTGTGGACACACCTATGCGTGTAGGGAAGATATTCTCATTGTTGATGAGCGATTCAATCCAGTCCATCAGCAGGTTCATATACTGAAGGGCTGGGAGTTTGGTGGGCTTCTTGTAATGATCTCCATCTTGCCATCTGTACTCATAGCGGGGGCCTCCAGACATGACAGGGCAGCTTCTCTCTGTGCAGAATTCACTAACAGTTCCATAGATCAGGTTGATACGGTTAAAGAAATCTACCACATGGACAGCAATCCAGTCATTAATGTTCTCTCCCTCAGGCAGCTGAACCACCTTCCTGAGGTCCAACCCTGACTTCAGTGATGCCTGGGCTCTCTTATACAGCTCAAACCTCTGCGTGCCAGGCTCAAAGCGCTTCCGAGGCCTGAATGTCTTGTCTTTGCTGAACACTTGGCCAAGGCATAGAGCCATGCTTCTACTGCTTCTTCTTCCACCAGAAATGCCAAGACGGATGAGATGAAGTCTCCTGTTTCATCAACTGATGATGCTTGTGAAAAGAATAAAAATATGAATAAAAATTAATATACTGTAATTTTGGATCTTTGGGATTTTGTTTTAGCAATTCGATATTCTGAAAAGTTTACAAGTAAGTGGTACATGACAGAATGAAAGTTGCTAGGTGTAAGGTTTCCGGTAGAAAAGTGCTTGGAAGGTGACTTGCAAGATTTTGCAACATGGTTTGAACTGTGGCCTGTTTCACAACGCAAATTAATTTCCTGGCTGTGAGAGCCAAGTTAACAAATATTCAGAGAGAATTCAGAGCTGTGGTACGGTATGTCTAAGTAGTAATGACACAAATGGTCTGCTGGCATGGTATGCAGTATGCTACTATGCCCAAGAATTCTTGACTCTCAGAATATAATTATCTGCTGCCAGATTAAGCCTGGTGAGAATAAAATCTTGCTTGTGCACATCAGTAGCTATGACTGTCACAGTTACTGAATACCACACGAAAAAGCAAATCCTCATAGATGCCCCATAATCTCACAATGCTCTGGTGCATTGGGCAGCCCACTATGTCTAGGCAGCAAGCTAAAAAAAAACAGTTTAAGGATCAAAACAATGACATTTGGTCACTTCCAGAATTGTGTATGTTCATTATCCAATCTGTATGATCTAATCTAAATAGTTTGTTCTGCCAAAAAGAAAACAATAACTAGACACTTTACGGTCTGCTTTACAGTATGTGGCCAAGATAACAATAAAACTTGACTTGACTTGATAGATACCCTAGATGACTGACTTCTCATTTCATCTCTTTATCTCTAGCCACTTTATCCTGTTCTACAGGGTTGCAGGCAAGCTGGAGCCTATCCCAGCTGACTACGGGCGAGAGGCGGGGTACATCATGACTGACTTTCACCCAATATTATTGAGTCTACAACATAAATGTAAAAACCTCTTGTGGATCACTAGCCAGCTATCATGAGTTCTCTACAGTGCAAAAAACTGAATTTGAGGAGAAAATTCCTTAATACTAGTGAAATTATTTTGCTACATGGACAGATAATTTTACTTGACAAGACGTCTTGGAATAAATTGGTTACAATCTAGAAAGAGTTTTAATAATCTCAAAGTTGGTGTCTTGTATTCTTCTAAAGGAAATGTGAGATCGTTTCAACTATATTCAAGACGTTCTAACTTAAGATATCATTTTTGTAGTGTAGAAGGAAACAAGACACCAACTCTGAGATTATTAAAACTAGTTCTAGATTGTAACCAACTTATTCCAAGTAAAATTATCTGTCCATGTGGCAAGATAATTTCACTAGCATTAAGGAATTTTCTCCTCAAATTCAGTTTTCAGGTTTGTGCAGTGTAGCTAAAACAACTTTGCAGGTGAGTAATCATACAAATTACACAATCAAGCTGCTCCTCCATTGAACAAACACCAAATTAGAGAACAAATAAATGCCTTACTTGTTCGGCAAGAAAAATTTATATATATATATATATATATATATATATATATATATATATATATATATATATATATTAGGGTGCATCAGTTGCCCTCACTTTCATAAAATCTGATGCATTTTTGTTTGGGTGTTCCTTTTCACCAAAAAAGACATCCTGTAAAATTCTTTGACCATATTCAAAAGTCTAATGGTGGCACCATGAGGTTCATTTTTTGCCAAAAAAACGCTTATTTTATGTTTTCGCGTAAGGTTTGAATCACAATGTTGGACTCCATTTATTGATTTCTTGTGAGCCAGAGATCATGTTAAGAACCTTTGCAAGGGATTGAGAAGCATTAATGTGATTCATAATACATTTGTATTGTTTAAAAGTAGTTGAACAATGATTCAATGAACAGCTAAAACTCAAACTGTGCTTGATAATATATTTAGAATATGTACTAAAAATGTGTATCTAAGATATTTGGTATACTCTATAAGGTGCCATAATGTTTCATGAAAAGTGATCGAAATTTTATCATAAAAGTAATAAAATAGCAGCTTTTTCCATAACTTTGAGCTCCTGGTGCCACCATTAAACTTTTGAATTTTGTCAAAATATTTCACCCAGTGTGTTTTCTTACCAAAAGGAACATAAAAACAAAAATGCATCATGATCGGAGGAACTTTTCATTTTTAGGGGGCAACTGATGCACCCTAATATATATATATATACATATATCTCATCTCATCTCATCTCATCTCATCTCATCTCATCTCATCTCATCTCATTATCTGTAGCCGCTTTATCCTGTTCTACAGGGTCGCAGGCAAGCTGGAGCCTATCCCAGCTGACTACGGGCGAAAGGCAGGGTACACCCTGGACAAGTCGCCAGGTTTTATATATATATATATATATACACCTCTCCTGAATCCATTTTCCTTCGAATATCATATTGACTCTCTGACCCTGATTTGGTTTGTTTACTCTTTCATACTTTCTAACATTCTCTGTTACATGATTGACTACCTGCATTCACACTTCTTTCATACCTAAAGTTGGGTACATGATGACATTTCTCATATCTGAGCTGGCATACGACGTGTGCATACAAGTTTCCCGACACCCCAGACACAGCGCTGAATGAATTACTAGTACTGGATTTGTCAGGGTAATTCGCACCAGCCCACAAACATAGAGGACTTTTTGTCCCCTGACTCAATAATTTAAAGCTCAAACTGTAAGCAGTGTAGATAGTTAAAAGTAAATACGAATTTAGCATAGATAGAACAACATCATACATGAATAACAAGTTTGGAAATTGGCCTGCTTTAGAAACCTGACTATTTTATTATTCTTGTTCTAAACAGGAAGGTGCAGTGGTTCGCACTGTTGCCTCACAGCAAGAAGGTTCTGAGATTGAACCTCGTGACAAACTGGGGCCTTTCCGTGTGGAGACTGCATGTTCTCCTCGTGGCTGTGTGGGTTTCCTCTGGGTTCTCTGGTTTCCTCCCAAAGACATGCGGATTAGGTCAACTGGCTACTCTAAATTGCCCATAAATGGGAATGTGAGTGTGAATGGCTGTTCGTCTCTGTGATAGATTGGAGACCTGCCCAGGGTGAACCCCACCTCTCGCCTGAAGTCAACTGCGATTGGCTCCAGCTTTCCCCACAACCCTGATGGATAAGTGGTAGAGATAATGGATGGATGGATGGATGGATGGATGGATGGATGGATGGGTGGATGGAGACAATAAGTTAAGCTACCTCTAATTGGAGAATAATTACACCCAGGTCAAATGACAAATGTCTCTATATGATTATCTATATTCTATATCAATGTAATATTAGTTTTGTGCCCGAATAGAGGTTACAACAGTCAAATTAACATCTACATTTGGAAAGGCAGAAATGAAACACAGTAGAACAGCTGCTACACAGGACCACATGATACTGTTGGTCATATGACTCCATATTCTCATCTCATTATCTCTAGCCGCTTTATCCTGTTCTACAGGGTCGCAGGCAAGCTGGAGCCTATCCCAGCTGACTATGGGCGAAAGGCGGGGTACACCCTGGACAAGTCGCCAGGTCATCACAGGGCTGACACATAGACACAGACAACCATTCACACTCACATTCACACCTACGCTCAATTTAGAGTCACCAGTTAACCTAACCTGCATGTCTTTGGACTGTGGGGGAAACCGGAGCACCCGGAGGAAACCCACGCGGACACGGGGAGAACATGCAAACTCCGCACAGAAAGGCCCTCGCCGGCCATGGGGCCCGAACCCAGAACCTTCTTGCTGTGAGGCAACAGCGCTAACCACTACACCACCGTGCCGCCTGACTCCATATTATCCAAGTAAATATTTTTTTCTTTACATGCTCCTGACAAAATTCAGTTATATTTATTGGTAAGATAATCATTTTGACCTATGAGTTGTTTTAGATAAACATGGGTGGCATAGTGTGATATTTTTTTTCATCACTTCCTTTGTTTCTATGCGGTCTGACTGCATATGATAACGGACCAGCATTGTGGCGCTCTCAGGTTTACCCTCTCCATTCACAGCCTCTCTTTTCCTGTCTACTGACTTCTGACTGTCTTGATATTTTGCCCTCCGTTCCTACACAGCTGTATCAACTGAGCACATTCAGTTGAGACCTGAAATTAACCTTCCCATTTGGCACAATTGTAAGCACGCTTCACAACCCAGGGACTGCAACTAGCCAGTGACCTACACTGGGAGATTTATGTTGTGGCCACATACAGTATCTGGAGAACCGAAATGACTGGAATTAAATGTTTGGCTCTCTTTCTGCTTCCAAAGCACAGTATATACTACGAGCTAAATAATCAATTGAAACATTTTTCCATAATCACAGCTTAAAATCTTGCTCTCTAATTCTGGAAACCTATCAGCTCAAAAGTCATAAACAGTCCTCAAGGAACTTTATCATTCGGTTATACTTGATTATATGGCGAAACATTATAAAAATTCAAAACACTCAATTTGCCCGAAGTATTGCTGTGGAAAATAACTCTTTTTTTTGTTGTTACATTACTGACAAGGCTAGAATGTAATCTGAACCATATAACTCATCTCATCTCATTATCTGTAGCCGCTTTATCCTGTTCTACAGGGTCGCAGGCAAGCTGGAGCCTATCCCAGCTGACTACGGGCGAAAGGCGGGGTACACCCTGGACAAGTCGCCAGGTCATCACAGGGCTGACACATAGACACAGACAACCATTCACACTCACATTCACACCTACGCTCAATTTAGAGTCACCAGTTAACCTAACCTGCATGTCTTTGGACTGTGGGGGAAACCGGAGCACCCGGAGGAAACCCACGCGGACACGGGGAGAACATGCAAAATCCGCACAGAAAGGCCCTCGCCGGCCACGGGGCCCGAATCCAGACCTTCTTGCTGTGAGGCGACAGCGCTAACCACTACACCACCGTGCCGCCCCAACCATATAACTATTGCAGATTTTCTTCTCTTACTCTAATATCTTACTTGTATTTTTGGTATTACAAAATCCATTACCATACACACCTACGGTACTACTTCAGTCATATACATGAGAAAGAAATACAGTATATGAACATGTAATATATATTTAAAAGCACTACTGTATTTATGAAAAGCCATTATGTGTACATCTCTATTGTATATAATGTGTGGGTGTGTGGGGGAGTGAAGCATATTCTACACATTCTCAGGAACTCATATATCTTTACATATTCCAGCAAGTCTTTTACGTCCATAGAGCCTAATGGAATACAGGCACACAAATGCAGGAGAACAAACATCTCATCTCATCTCATCTCATCTCATCTCATCTCATCTCATCTCAAGTGCAAAAAGGCAAAGAATTTGTTTATATTCATTGACATAATGTATAGTAAGAAAAGAGAAAGGGAAGAAAAAGTATCTTCCCTACAGTACCTGGCTCAAGTCCCGTCCTGAATGCTTGGAATGCTGTGGGGATCTATGGGAAAGCTCAGGAGGAATTCTCAGCCTCCAGTCAGCAGCCAGAGGACATGGACTACACCGTTGTTTTAAAGAGCTTTATCTCAGAAACTCATCAGAAAACCTGACCAGTCTGAAAACAGATAAGACTTGAAAAACAGAGAGAAAACTTGTTTGGCTTCTCTTCCTGGGACTGATGTCATATCCTGATTTTGTCAGCCAACCCCTACTGTGTGCGTGTGTATGTGTGTGTGTGTGCACTTAGAAGCAGCCTAGAGCTATATAGGAGGATCCTGTTGGATGTGGGAGGAGCAGCAACTTCTGTAACTTTATTCCCTCTTCTTATGTCCTCAGCTCTGCCCAAAACCTCTACTCACTGAAAACCACCCACTTGAGTTCAGTCAGGCATGTCATGTGAATCTCTCTCTCTCACACACACACACTGACATCTGACTGTCTTAAGAGAATATCTGACATCGATCAAGTCTACAATGATACACTGAATGTACAGCGCCCTCCACAATTATTGGCACCCCTCGTTAAGATAAGTTCTTAGGCTTCTACAACCCTGATTCCAAAAAAGTTGGGACAAAGTACAAATTGTAAATAAAAACGGAATGCAATGATGTGGAAGTTTCAAAATTCCATATTTTATTCAGAATAGAACATAGATGACATATCAAATGTTTAAACTGAGAAAATGTATAATTTAAAGAGAAAAATTAGGTGATTTTAAATTTCATGACAACAACACATCTCAAAAAAGTTGGGACAAGGCCATGTTTACCACTGTGAGACATCCCCTTTTCTCTTTACAGCAGTCTGTAAACGTCTGGGGACTGAGGAGACAAGTCGCTCAAGTTTAGGGATAGGAATGTTAACCCATTCTTGTCTAATGTAGGATTCTAGTTGCTCAACCGTCTTAGGTCTTTTTTGTCGTATCTTCCGTTTTATGATGCGCCAAATGTTTTCTATGGGTGAAAGATCTGGACTGCAGGCTGGCCAGTTCAGTACCCGGACCCTTCTTCTACGCAGCCATGATGCTGTAATTGATGCAGTATGTGGTTTGGCATTGTCATGTTGGAAAATGCAAGGTCTTCCCTGAAAGAGACGTCGTCTGGATGGGAGCATATGTTGCTCTAGAACCTGGATATACCTTTCAGCATTGATGGTGTCTTTCCAGATGTGTAAGCTGCCCATGCCACACGCACTAATGCAACCCCATACCATCAGAGATGCAGGCTTCTGAACTGAGCGCTGATCACAACTTGGGTCGTCCTTCTCCTCTTTAGTCCGAATGACACGGCGTCCCTGATTTCCATAAAGAACTTCAAATTTTGATTCGTCTGACCACAGAACAGTTTTCCACTTTGCCACAGTCCATTTTAAATGAGCCTTGGCCCAGAGAAGACGTCTGCGCTTCTGGATCATGTTTAGATACGGCTTCTTCTTTGAACTATAGAGTTTTAGCTGGCAACGGCGGATGGCACGGTGAATTTTGTTCACAGATAATGTTCTCTGGAAATATTCCTGAGCCCATTTTGTGATTTCCAATACAGAAGCATGCCTGTATGTGATGCAGTGCCGTCTAAGGGCCCGAAGATCACGGGCACCCAGTATGGTTTTCCGGCCTTGACCCTTATGCACAGAGATTCTTCCAGATTCTCTGAATCTTTTGATGATATTATGCACTGTAGATGATGATGTGTTCAAACTCTTTGCAATTTTACACTGTCGAACTCCTTTCTGATATTGCTCCACTATTTGTCGGCGCAGAATTAGGGGGATTGGTGATCCTCTTCCCATCTTTACTTCTGAGAGCCGCTGCCACTCCAAGATGCTCTTTTTATACCCAGTCATTGTTAATGACCTATTGCCAATTGACCTAATGAGTTGCAATTTGGTCCTCCAGCTGTTCCTTTTTTGTACCTTTAACTTTTCCAGCCTCTTATTGCCCCTGTCCCAACTTTTTTGAGATGTGTTGCTGTCATGAAATTTCAAATGAGCCAATATTTGGCATGAAATTTCAAAATGTCTCACTTTCGACATTTGATATGTTGTCTATGTTCTATTGTGAATACAATATCAGTTTTTGAGATTTGTAAATTATTGCATTCCGTTTTTATTTACAATTTGTACTTTGTCCCAACTTTTTTGGAATCGGGGTTGTAATAAATTAATTTTTTTTTTAATAATATAGGACAACGATGCAAAAAAAGAAAAAAATCCAACCTTTAATTCAAGTGCATTTATTCAGTGGGGAAAAAAAATCCCACATTAAGAAATAATTCTTTTACATGAAATCATGTGTGCCACAATTATTGACACCCCTGATGTTAATACTTTGTACAATTCCCTTTTGCCAACAAGACAGCACTTAATCTTCTCCTATAACATTTCACAACATGGGAGAATACAGAGAGAGGGATCTTCGACTATTCCTCTTTGCACAACCTCTCTAAATCATCCAGGGTCCTGGGTTCTCTCCTATGCACTCTCCTCTTCAGCTCACCCCACACGTTTTCAATTGGGTTGAGGTCTGGGAACTGAGATGGCCATGGGAGGAGCTTGATTTTGTGTCTGGTGAACCGTGTAGATTTGGCCACATGTTTAGGGTCATTATCTTGCTGAAAGACCCAGTGACGACCCATCTTTAGCTTTCAGGCACCAGATTTTGATTTAAAATGTCCTGGTATTTCAAAGAGTTCATGATGCCATGCACCCTAACGAGGTTCCCGGGGCCTTTGGAAGAGAAACAGGCCCACAGCATCACCGATCCTCCCCCATACTTCACAGTGGGCGTGAGGTGCTTTTCCGCATACTCATCTTTTGTGATGTATTAGAGTGTTTGTTGCCAAAAAGCTCTATCTTGGTCTCATCTGACTAAAGCACACGGTCCCAGTTGAAGTCCCAGTACTGCTTAGCGAACTCCAGACGTTTACGTTTATGCTTGTAAGTGAGAAAAGGCTTTTTCCGTGCATGCCTCCCAAACAGCTTGTTTGCATGTAGATAGCGCCTGATGGTTGTTATGGAGACTTTGTGACCCCAAGATGCTACTCTTTGATGCAATTCTCGAACAGTGAGCTTTGGAGAACTTTTTACTTCTCTTCGCATCCTCCTCACTGTGCGTGGTGGCAAGATAAACTCGCATCCTCGTCCAGGCTTGTTTGCCACTCTTCCAGTTGTTTTAAACTTCTTGATGATTCCTCTGACTGTAGATATGGGCCGGTGTAGGCGAGCGGCTATTTTCTTGTAGCCATTGCCTGACTTATGAAGGTCGACACACATCTGCCTTACTTGGATGGTGTGTTCTCTTGTCTTTCCCATGTTGAAGAGTGGATAAGAGAAATAGGCCTCTGTGTCGCATCATATTTATACCCCAGGGAAACAGGATGTGATGAATTACTAATTAAAGGTTCCTAGATACTCTGATCAACTTTATAAACTACAGTAGAAATGACAGAAATGCTTCAATTACATGTATTTTCTCGGGATTGTTATGGGTGCCGATAATTGTGGAACAGGTGATTTTATGAAAAACAATTATTTCTTCGTCAGGGATTTTTTTTATTTTTTATTTTTAATTCACTTGAGTTAAGGGTTACATTTTTCTACAATTTTCAGTGTGAGATTATGCTTCTGCGATGAAAATTGAATTTATTTTAAGGCTTTTAACACATCTTAACCAGGGGTGCCAATAATCGTGGAGGGCGCTGTATGAGTCAATTGTATCCCTATTCGCATACTAAATACATTGTTATATGCTTATGAATGTAACTGTGATTTTTTTTTTTTTTTGGTTGTTGTCGCACAACAGTAAATGTTTTATGTTGTAGCAGAAAAACCAAGAATGTCAGCATAAGTTGATTGTCAGCAAAGTAGTGAAAGAATGTGGACCTTGAGGCTGAGTACATATTTCCTGTCACTTTTCACTTTTACTTGAAGCCATGGCCTAATGGTTAGAGAAGCAGCTTTGGGACCAAAAGGTTGCCGGTTTGATTCCCTGGACCAGCAGGAATAGCTGAAGTGCCCTTGAGCAAGGCACCGAACCCCCAACTGCTCCCTAGACTGCTCTGGGTACGTTGAACATCACTGTAGATAAGAGCTTCTGCTAAATGTTATTAATGTAATGTACTTTATGGGGAAAACGCACAAAGTCTCAGAAGAAAAAGTCCTGTTTAAATGGCCTAGTACTGGACAGTTCACGTTCAAATTCATAAAAAGATCCTCTATTCTTATTCATGTCTATTTACTTGCTATAAATCTTCTTCTTCTGGCTGCTCCCAATAGGGGTCGCCACAGCAGATCTTTCGTCTCCATTGCTCCTTGTCTTCCTCATCCTTCTTTACCACACCTACCACTTTCACGTCCTCTCCCACCACATCCATGTATCTCCTCTTTGGCCTTCATCGTTTTCATGTGCCTGGCAACTCCATCCTCAACATTCTCCTTCCAACATGCTCTGCATCTCTTCTCAGGATGTGCCCATACCATCTCAGTGTCATCTCTCTTAGCTTAATTCCCAAGCTCTCCACATGTGCTGTCCCTCTGATGTGCTCGTTCCTTATCCTGTCCAACCTCCCATCACAAACCTTAACATCCTCAACTCCGCCACCTCCAACTTTGCCTCCTGTCTCTTCGTTAAGGGTACGGTCTCCAATCCATACATCACAGCTGGTCTCGCTACTGTCTTATACATCTTACCTTTCACTTTTGCTAGGACTTTCCTATCACAAACGAGTCCCGAAATCCTTCTCCAACTGCTCTTTCTCACCTCACTATCGCAGCCCCCATTTTCCTGTACAGTTGACCCCGGGTACTTGAATTCACCAACTTTCTTTACGTCTACTCCTTGCATCTTCACTCCACTCTCATCCCCATTCTCACTGATGCATATGTATTCTGTTTTGCTACTGCTCACCTTCATTCCTCTTCATTCCAATGCATCCCTCCATCTCTCCAAACCCAACTCAACCTCCTTTCACCACTTATTGACTTGCTATAAATAAAAAGAACAAACCATTTGTGTCCACCTGATGGAGACATTTCGTAAGAATGAAAGCAAATATGTGTTCATTCCAATAACCTGTGCCTGTCATGTGTATTTCCACGAACAAAGAAAAAGTAAATGACCACATGAAAGGAAAGAAAAAATTAAAAACAAACATCTACACATACTTTCACTCTAATCTATGTAGTTCTGTAAGTTCTACAAATGAAGTCGTAGCTCTTTCAGTTTTATTACATCACAGGAAGTGAAACTAACCAAACTCTCAAATTAACTGGGTTGCATCATAGAACTTTTCCATGTGACCTTCAACCTACTTTGTAAATGAACTGAATGCTGTTCAGTGAGAAGCCACAATAAGAAAACCTGGCTAGACAGTCTTCACATCTGCCAAAAAAATGTCATGAAATGTACTGTATGGAATTCTAAATTCATTTTCTAGCCCTGTGAAATCAATGGAGGCACAAGGGTTTCCATTTGTGACTGAATATTGAAGGAAATGGATAGAAAATAATCCAAAAACAGTGTGACAGTGTGAGTCATGGAACAACATTACAGAGTATAGCAGCTGAGCGTTTAATATGCAAAGACAAGCATTTCTCTGTGCTCGAATGGAAAGAACCCTCCCAAGGCATGTGCTATCAATTTGTTAACAAGCTGAGCTTATCATCTCTGATGATCAGGCACGTCAGTCAGAAGTTACAACTTCAAAACATTTCACTTCTGGTGCTATTTGCTGAACACCGATGAACCATTGATAAGGCCCTGTATAAACTTACATAAAAAGGCTACATTAATGTATATATATATCTCATCTCATTATCTCTAGCCGCTTTATCCTGTTCTACAGGGTCGCAGGCAAGCTGGAGTCTATCCCAGCTGACTAAGGGTGAAAGGCGGGGTACACCCTGGACAAGTCGCCAGGTCATCACAGGGCTGACACATAGACACAGACAACCATTCACACTCACATTCACACCTACGCTCAATTTAGAGTCACCAGTTAACCTAACCTGCATGTCTTTGGACTGTGGGGGAAACCGGAGCACCTGGAGGAAACCCACGCGGACAACATGCAAACTCCACACAGAAAGGCCCTCGCCGGCCACAGGGCTCGAACCCGGACCTTCTTGCTGTGAGGCGACAGCGCTAACCACTACACCACCGTGCTGCCCACCTCATCTCATCTCATTATCTCTAGCCGCTTTATCCTGTTCTACAGGGTCGCAGGCAAGCTGGAGTCTATCCCAGCTGACTACGGGTGAAAGGCGGGGTACACCCTGGACAAGTCGCTAGGTCATCACAGGGCTGACACATAGACACAGACAACCATTCACACTCACGGTCAATTTAGAGTCACCAGTTAACCTAACCTGCATGTCTTTGGACTGTGGGGGAAACCGGAGCACCCGGAGGAAACCCACGCGGACAACATGCAAACTCCATACAGAAAGGCCCTCGCCGGCCACAGGGCTCGAACCCGGACCTTCTTACTGTGAGGCGACAGCGCTAACCACTACACCACCGTGCCGCCCACCTCATCTCATCTCATCATCTCTAGCCGCTTTATCCTGTTCTACAGGGTCTTGGGCAAGCTGGAGTCTATCCCAGCTGACTACGGGCGAAAGGCGGGGTACACCCTGGACAAGTCGCCAGGTCATCACAGAGCTGACACATAGACACAGACAACCATTCACACTCACGGTCAATTTAGAGTCACCAGTTAACCTAACCTGCATGTCTTTGGACTGTGGGGGAAACCGGAGCACCCGGAGGAAACCCACGCGGACAACATGCAAACTCCATACAGAAAGGCCCTCGCCGGCCACAGGGCTCGAACCCGGACCTTCTTACTGTGAGGCGACAGCGCTAACCACTACACCACCGTGCCGCCCACCTCATCTCATCTCATCATCTCTAGCCGCTTTATCCTGTTCTACAGGGTCTTGGGCAAGCTGGAGTCTATCCCAGCTGACTACGGGCGAAAGGCGGGGTACACCCTGGACAAGTCGCCAGGTCATCACAGGGCTGACACATAGACACAGACAACCATTCACACTCACATTCACACCTACGCTCAATTTAGAGTCACCAGTTAACCTAACCTGCATGTCTTTGGACTGTGGGGGAAACCGGAGCACCCGGAGGAAACCCACGCGGAGAACATGCAAACTCCACACAGAAAGGCCCTCGCCGGCCACAGGGCTCGAACCCGGACCTTCTTGCTGTGAGGCGACAGCGCTAACCACTACACCACAATGGTCAGCATGGGTTTGGTTTCAAATGAAGGGGGCAATGTTTCAAAAATTCTTACACTTCGTTTGAAACCAAACCCATGCTGACAATTCATTTAAAATATATATATGTATCTCTCATCTCATCTCATCTCATCTCATTATCTCTAACCGCTTTATCCTGTTCTAAGTTTAGACAGGGCCTTATCAATGCTTCATCGGTGTTCAGCAAATAGCAGCAGAAGTGAAATGTTTTGTAAGAATTTTTGAAACATTGCCCCGTTCAAAATAGATAAATAAATCTTCAACAGGTCTACAGAACCAGATAGGTGCTCTGATCTAATATTTCACCCCAGATTAAATTACTACAGCGATATTAATGACGTCACAAATCAATGCCGCTGCAACCTGATTGGTCGGTCAGCTCTGAGTGCTCCTGGGTTCATTCCTGCACTAAAGAAAACGGGATTTAATTTATCAGACGGTATGTTTAATCGAGACTACGTGCTATTTTTACACGCGTCTACATAAACTACTTAATGCGGATGGAGACACAACCCGCATGCTGTCACCACCTTTCTTTTTTCACCGCCCACTTTTTCCTGTAACTAAAGGCTGGAAGGGTTGGGTCGCATCTCGCTGCTTGATCAGAGGGGCTGAAGCGGCGTGAATTTCCTCTTCAGGGACCTCCAGCAGGTAGAGTTGTGTACTGATGTGGACATGGAAGGAACATATTATATGATATATTATATTATAGGCTCGAATGATTGTTGTCCTGTTTTGGTCACCGTAGGGTTATGGGTTCGATGAGGAAATGGAGTGAAAAGTTGTGTTTTATAGCGATAGACATGGGTTTATATGTATATGTTCTATAGATTTCTCAGAGGAGTCTGGGTTGTCGTGTGAGTCGCTGATTTGTTTTGAGTTTTGTATACTGTGTACTAAAATGTAGTCAAGGCGTTGCATCACATGTGGTTTTAAGGCGGAAACGTGACTTTGAATCAAGCCGAGCTTTTCGCTGACCACGCCCATGCAAAGCGCTGATTGGCTGCTCAGGCTCGTCACTTAGCTGGTGTCATTACGGTTTCAGGTGTTTGGCTCGGTTGGTGTTCGGTGCCCATACCCACCTGAGAAGTGGCCCCCCGTACAGTAGAGTACAGTACCATACAGTACAGTACAGGTGAGTCAGTGTGGCTTAATGTCTGGGCGGTTTGGTCCTCTTTGAATAATAATAATAATAATAATAATAATAATTAATATACCTTTTAATAGCTGTAAGGTCTAGTACCGTTTGGTGTGAAAACACACACACACACATTTTATTTGATATATATGGTGGCAACGTAGTGGTTAGGGCGGCACGGTGGTGTAGTGATTAGTGCTGTCGCCTCACAGTAAGAAGGTCCGGGTTCGAGCCCCGTGGCCGGCGAGGGCCTTTCTGTGCGGAGTTTGCATGTTCTCCCCGTGTCCGCGTGGGTTTCCTCCGGGTGCTCCGGTTTCCCCCACAGTCCAAAGACATGCAGGTTAGGTTAACTGGTGACTCTAAATTGACCGTAGGTGTGAATGTGAGTGTGAATGGTTGTCTGTGTCTATGTGTCAGCCCTGTGATGACCTGGCGACTTGTCCAGGGTGTACCCCGCCTTTCGCCCGTAGTCAGCTGGGATAGGCTCCAGCTTGCCTGCGACCCTGTAGAAGGATAAAGCGGCTAGAGATAATGAGATGAGTTGATGATGATGATGATAATAATAATTAATATACCTTTTAATAGCCGTAAGGTCTCAAACAACTTGCTCAAAGAAAAAAAAAAAGAGGGCATTGGTGTTTGTTTTATGCCGTTTGGTGTGAAAACACACACACACACACACACATTTTATTTGATATATATATGGTGGCGACATAGTGGTTAGCAAGAAGGTCTGGGTTCGAGCCCCTCCGGTTTCCCCCACAGTCCAAAGACATGCAGGTTAGGTTAACTGGTGGCTCTAAATTGACCGTAGGTGTGAATGTGAGTGTGAATGGTTGTCTGTGTCTATGTGTCAGCCCTGTGATGACCTGGCGACTTGTCCAGGGTGTACCCCGCCTTTCGCCCGTGGTCAGCTGGGATAGGCTCCAGCTTGCCTGCGACCCTGTAGAACAGGATAAAGCGGCTACAGATGATGAGATGAGAAAATAGAATTTGATGCTTGTGTTTACATTTGGTACATTAGTGGTACTGGCTAATCAGGAGCAGTTTTGACTAACCTGCGGATTCAGTCTCCAGAGGTGGACGGTAACGAAGTACATTTACTTGCGTACTGTACTTAAGTACACTTTTTGAGTATCTGTTCTTTTACTTGAGGTTTTTTTTTTGGCAATTTATGACTTCACTACGTTTGAAAGACCAATATTGTATTTTTCACTCCACTCCATTTCCATCAAGGTCCTCGTTACTATGAAGCAGCTGTGAAAGTGGATGTTTGTTTTTTCTTTTCTTTTCTAAAACGTGACTGGTTTTTTCGCAGGTGATACCGAGAGCCGATCGGTAATCACTAGGGTCACGTCATGTCCATAGAATGTATAAAATCAAGTTCAGTGATTTCCCAGTAGCATTATTTGAACACAATCAGTTGATGGCAGAATGGAAGGAGGCGGTTCTTCTGGGGAACACACACGCACCCATGTTTCAGTTTTCTGAAAGGAATAAAGATTTGTTTCATTTTAAATGTTTGCTTTGTTTGCTGAAAACGAACCACATCACGCTGTACAAAAACTCACCGTCCAACCTGTGGAAGCATATTGAGGTGTATATACATTTTATTCCAAGAGGAAGCTTGCAATTAAGTTGTCTGTGCTTTTAGAGCTAGCGATAATGTTGCAATAGCTGTGCAGTCAAATGACTTTCTGTGGATTTTCCTGCCAAGTTGCCATCGCCTTGTCCACGGCTAACGTTTACACATGGCTAGTTAACTTGGACACTGTTGGTTAACATATTAAAAACAGAGTTACGCTAACATGAATAACGTTAACTTATCTGAAGTCCTTTCAGAAATGTTTTAGTATAGCCTTCAGGCTTTCGTCTAAACGGGGGAACAGGGGTGCTGCGCCCTCTTACTCTCGGCGTGCGCCCCCTTACCGACTCCGTGAAAACATCCCAGCAACACTGTGACAATGTGTCTAATCATCAAATACGTTATAATTGCTCCAAAAATATTCCAATCATAGTAGATACACCGCCAGACGGTGCAAAAACAATCCGAATTGGCGTTTTCCAGACTGAGGCGCCATGTTTAGTTGTTTACTTGTCGCGGCTGCTCTCGCGAGATTTGACATGGGTTACATACAAGGTCAGCTGACTTGTAGAGCGAGATTTCTCGAGACCGAATGACCTTTCACCCACCGGCGCGGGAGTTTTTGACAGAAGTAGTTCGCGAGTTGTTTTTGTTGACACTTGGGCGTTTAAAGATGTCATACCGCGGCACGAAGCGGAAGAAAGCCAAAGACTGTCCGGGGCAGAAGAAGATTACTTCTTTCTTTTTCAATGTTGACAATTTGTTACAATTTCCCTCTCAGATAGCCTCAGAATGTCCCATTGGAGCATTTTTCAAAGGCTTTGCACGGCGGGGGGGGGACAACCGGCACCATCTCGCCCCCCCGCTTCGCTCCCTTGCCATGGTGAGCGCCCTCATACTAAATTTTTCTAGAAAAAACCCTGGCCTTGGCAAATAAACAATGTAGAAATCTTTCTTTTCTAGTAGCGTTAGCTACCCAATATGGTTTTGAGTTTGAAAAGAGTTTGCTAGCATGTCAGGTGCAGTTTCACTGACTAGCTAGCTTAACGTTAAACCACCATGACGGCACAGCACGCGTTCATTTTGTGAATTTACATTTCTGTCTTTGGTAATGGCATTAGGTTTTGTAAGCGTTGTGGCAATAATACAACAATGGTTGACAGAAAATGTACTTTTAATCCTTAAGTATTTTTAAAAGCAAGTACTTCAGTAAAAATTTGACTGGACAACTTTCACTTGTATCGGAGTAACATTTGACCAGCGCGATCTGTACTTTCACTTAAGTAATGAAGCTGGGTACTTTGTCCACCTCTGTCAGGCTTAGAAAATAAAGTACATTATTGTACCTTTAGCAGTACAGTGGCTTATCGCTGAGGCCGCATCCTCGAAGGTACTCATTTGTGCCCTTTATGGAGCACTTGCATGTGACGTCACAGCCGATCCAGATTGTGACAGACGCCATCTTGTCGGTCAAACACCATATTTCCGCCTTCTACTTCTGGTTCTACGTACTTCTGCTTCTACCTTTTCTTCTGGAAAACCCTATTATATACAATTCTACGGCTGCAGCTACAAGCTCTCCCTACCTGTGCACGTTTTTTATGGTTTTTGTGTGTATTTTTGCGTGTTGTTCGTCTGTACCGGACTTCAATATCCACTACAACCGTATGGACTTACTGGACATTGGTTTCCAGCAGAAAATGACGGTTTGTAGCGATTTCCATCGCATGCACAACATTCCGGACGAGATAGCAAGACCAGCGGGGTCTCCGTGGATTGTTATCGGAAGCAAAGCGAAGGAGGCGGCGTCGGGAGAGGAAGCAAAAGTGAGGCTGCAGGCAGAGCCGGCCTGTTGACTAAGCTCAGAAAACAGCCACTCAAATCTCCACTGCTAAGCCTCTACCTCTCCAACGCCAGATCCATGGTAAACAAGACGGACGATTTGGAATTACAGCTGGAATTACCTTATTCTATTTTATAATCGGCTAGTCAGTGCTATACTCAATACTTAAGTGACTTACCCATCCAATGAGGATTGTTATTTTCTTGTTTACAAGATGCCACATCTGAGGGCGGCTGACAAATCCTGAATTTCTGTAAAGATAACTGTCCAGAGATTTATAAGCACGCAGTGCTTCACCACTGAACAGCGAGGGAAAGTTGATGAGGTAATTATACACGTCCAGGTATTCCGCTGGCAGTTCAAAATCCACTGACACGGTCGTGAAAACTCCGTCCGGTAAGCCATAAGGGTCACTAATCTGTAGATCGTTTATTTTAGACATGTATCTAGTTATCTGTTCATTAGAAAAATGAGCCGTGTAGTCCGTCGGTTGAAATTGATCCATTTTGTACACGAGTGCAGCAGTATTCAGGTGTGTTTTTTACCGACAAGATGGCGGCTGTGTACTTTCCGGTCACGTGACTGCAAGATCTCTATATACTGCTTGAGAACATGTACACACCTTTCTGGCCCTTAAAAGGTACACATGGTTACCTTGAGGTACGATAATGAGCCCTAGAGGGGACGTAAGTGTAGATTGTACCTTTGGGGACAGAAATTCCTAATATACCCCTATTTTTGATAGCGTAAGGGATGGGACGGGAGAGAGGGGCTGTAATCCTGTACATGCTGTACGCTTGTGCTTTTAGGTGTATCACCTTCAGAAATACAAGTCTGAATGATTCCGCAGACTTTAGGACTTCATTCTGGTCCTGATGCATTTAGTTAGTAAAATAAGCAATATATTGCCTGTTAGTGTTGTGTTGAAGTTTATGGTATATATATATATATATATATATATATATATATATATATATATATATATATATATATATAAAAAATATGGGTTATATGGAGTAAGATTTTTTTTTTTTTTGGGTCGAGTATGACTAAATAAAGTCACCTGATAAAATTGATATTCAAATTAACTGCCAGAAAAGGGAAATGCATTCTGCACCAAATACCTTTTCTAGTCTAATTTTTCTTCCCTGATATTAGAATGACAGGAGCAAAAATTCTGCTTGTCAACAACCGATTCTAATAGCTTTCTGTCTTTTGTATTTGAATTTTTTTTTTAAAACACAATACAGCGGTGCAACTTTCTGACAATCACTTTTGCTTGTCCACTATCAGGTCATCAGCACGCTCGTGTCAAGGAGTTTAAAAATTATCATGAGTTGGCTTCTGTTCACAAATCTTGCCTGTTTAAACTATTTGCTTGTAGTTAATTCCAGTCATACCACGCATGATGGCTGTCCTGACTCATCCAGATTCATTCAGCAAATAGCTGAAGAATGACTAAGCCTGTCCACAGGTTTTGTCGAGGCCACTATGTTCTTTCAGCCACTTTTGTTTATGTAGGCCATCTTTTTAAAGTTAGACAAGAGTATCGTTTTTATCAGATTGGAGATGATCCTTCCTTAAACAAAGATGCCATGGAGACGCACTTTGCTCCCCTGCAGTCTCGTACAGTGAGACTGCATCCAACTGTCTCGCACAATGAGACTCTATCAAAGCTAAACAATCTATTGATTTTCATGACTGAACTTGTCAGGGGCCAAAATCTGTCCGACATTAGACAGGTGATGCTGGTACACTGGATTAGGAAAGAGTAGTAAGTCAACTGTAAGAATTACTTGCATGCAATTTACTACAAATGATCGTGTGTGTATATTTACAGATCGTTATACTTTCCTACCAGGACCAGACGTGGAGAAATAACCTGGTTTTTCTGACTTTTACATGTATTCAAGTGGTTATCCAACCGCTCACATTTTTCCAGTTCTGTTAAACTTGCGTGTTTTTACCATGTGTTCACTGAAATGGAGATTAGAGTGTGCTTTTGGAGCCCACTGAGCAGCATACAAAGGTGCTTTGTGTGAAATTCGAGAAGTTAGACCAAGGTCACATCAGGTATGTGTGTCGAACCTGTTTCAAGTTCATAATAATGTTGCATATATAAACACACTTTTTTTTTTTTTTTTTCCTTTTTTTTTTTTTAAAGCATCTTGAAAAACCAGATACTGGCTTAATCTATATTCGCTAATCAGAATTAGGAGGGGCAGATTGGAAGAGCATGTCCTCCTTTCACTTAGAAGAAATGCTCTTGGGGTGGGTGGGTTTAATAACCAATATATAACGGGCAACTCGCTAGCTAACTATCTTTTGAAAACTCGACTAATAACATCTTTGATTCCCATCAAATGAAGATAAGCAAAGTTGTCTTACAAATGTTTCATGTACAGTGAAGTATAATAAGCCAAATGACACTCTTGGCAGGGCTTTTTTTAAGCATGAATGGTATGGAGCAGAGCAGCTTAAGGGAAAATTCCATCAATACTTAAATGCTCAAAGGTCTATCAGTACATTTCCAAGCCCGAGTTAATGGTCGGTGTGTTGAGGGGGACACTTCTCTGTCAAGCACGTTTTTCTATTTTTGAAAGTGCTCACAGAAATGTGGAAAGGTCTTTACTTTCTTTTAAAGTGTGTGTGTGTGTGTAATGCCTTTAGCTGTGTTGTAAAGTGATAGCACTGTTATTTGCCATGTGGAACGCTACTAGTTTGAGATTTATAGACCAGGTTTCTGCATGCAGATTGATTATTTTGGATGCTAGAGAGGAAAGTTGATTATCTCAGTAGAAAAATGCCACAGTTTTCAGATAAATTAAGACAAAAATGCAGCAAAAAAGAAATCTCATCCTTTTTTTTTTCTTTTTTCTCTTTACCAAAAAAAAAAAAAAACATAGGAATGGCTGATATTGTCAAAATGGGTATATCATATTGCACTCACAATATGCCCCATAATATAATAACCCAAACCAGTGAACTTTTTATGTGGCATGCTATTCAATTAACCAAAATGTATTCAATTATTATTTTTCTATTCATGCAAGTGCAGTGACACTCTCACAACCTGTCTGGAACTCTTTGAGATGCACAGAACGGTTATTGAGGTATTTCACTCACGTGACCAAGTCATGTGAGGCTGCCGTTTTGGACGGCACGGCTCGAATCAGTTTGAATGCGAGGAAGGCGACAAACGAAAAACATAAAAGAAAAAGGAGCGAGATGCAGAAAACACCTTCACTATCCAGCGACGTAGGGCATTTACAGGGCGAGCAGAGGGAGAGGTATTTGCAAAAATTGAGGTTAGCAGGCTCAGAGAACGACGTTTACCTGCTTCCACCAGGATTGTTCACTGACGTACGGAAGTACACGAAGCCCTCATCTTTACCTGACTTCGGCCCACATGATCTGTATACCTATGTCATTAAAAACCCATCGCCATACACAGGTATTGATCTGAAAGCGTATAAGAGTTTGGATGCCTACAAATATTTTGTCAGGCTGGGTAACATGCCTACATCAGCGGGTCGTCCCTGGAGCCGGTGGTCGCCATCTGATTACAGCTAAGGTTTGTTCACATTTTCATTTACTTTCGGTCCTCAGGATAAACAAAATGTTATTAAATGTCATTGAAATAACTTCTTAGTCTGTTGAGACATGGCCCGTTATAAATTTGCTGTTACCAGGCAATGATTAAGAACTGTATTATTAGGGTCGGTGTCTGCGTTGTAGCAGTGTACTAGCAGCTAGCTGTTAGCACTAGCTAATGTCAACAACATCGTAGCTAGTATGTTACTGTAGCAATGTTTACGTTCAGTCATTTGGATGACTGTTAAAACCTTTCAGTCTCAAGTTTTTCCTTTACTGGATTTACTAGTTTACTGAGCTAGCGCGCTCGGGCAAGCTGGGAGCTAGCGCGCTCGGGCAAGCTGGGAGCTAGCGCGCTCGGGCAAGCTGGGAGCTAGCGCGCTCGGGCAAGCTGGGAGCTAGCGCGCTCGGGCAAGCTGGGAGCTAGCGCGCTCGGGCAAGCTGGGAGCTAGCGCGCTCGGGCAAGCTGGGAGCTAGCGCGCTCGGGCAAGCTGGGAGCTAGCGCGCTCGGGCAAGCTGGGAGCTAGCCTGCCGGCCGGCCGGCGCGCACGCTAGCTCAGTAAACTAGTAAATCCAGTAAAGGAAAAACTTGAGACTGAAAGGTTTTAACAGTCATCCAAATGACTGAACGTAAACATTGCTACAGTAACATACCAGCTACTGTTGTTGACATTAGCTAGCTTGACGTTCAAAATGGCGGACACCGGGGCGTCACGTGACCCTGTGACGTCAGGTGAAATACCTCAATAGACCCCTTTCACTGATGTCACCCGAAACCGGAAGTAAACAGACCCTGCGCCATTTTGGAAGACCAACAAACTCATGATTAGGGGGAAATAACAGCAGCGATATGTGAACCCACGAGAATAAAGTGGAGTGGCAAACGACTTAAACAAATCTGAGCTGTTTTATTTATGATTTATTGGCCCAACAGTAGACTTGAAAGAAACCTGTGTGAGACTTGGCAAAAAACTGTGGATATAATGGATAAGTCTGTGCATGATCTGCGGACACTTTGAGGTAAGCAAACACAAGAAATTCAGATTTAAAACATGCTAAATTGGCCCCAAGTTGATAACTGTATGAGGAGCAAGCCTCCCAGACTTCTACAATTTAATAATAATAATAATTTAGGATGGTTTGGGGCTTGCTCTCCCCCCATTATATAAATAAAGCATAGTTGTTGTGTAGGCATACATCATAAATACATATGTATAATTTGGATAAATTAACCTAAATTATGGATACCTTAATAGTAACAAAGCATTAATTTTTCAACTGAAAAGATATATTATTAAAAGATAAATATCAACAAGATTACCTTGGCCATAACTATGTGTAGGTTATTCTTAATAACAGCTGTAATATCACGAACCAAGCCACTAACAACAGTGTTCAAACTACGGGGTTACTCGGGGGGGATCCGAGATCCCCTGAAACAGACATGAGATCCCTTGAAAACATGATTTGGGAAATGTTGGGGGGGTCTCTAAAATATTGGCAAAATGATGTTTATTGACATAGCAATCATGTGTAACGGGAAGCATTTGCATATCCGAAGTGTTGTTTACATCAAAGATAAAATAAACCGATATGACAACGACTGCTGCTGCCAAGTTGGTTGTTGAGTAGCCTGACTTTTTTTCTTGCGTGTGGTATCATTGTTGACGTGAGGTTGTTTTTTGAACATGCCAATGCGGACACGATTTCCCCTGATGAGTTATGACTTATGAAGCGATGCGTGTGTGGAGGTGTGGAGTCCGCGTGATATGTGCGTAAGATAGGCTTCTCATGTGTTTGGAGATCCGCGCTCCGAGACAAGCGCGCACACACCCAGGGAAAAAAAGGGACCCCCCCCCGAAAATATCGGCATAGTTCGAACACTGAGTGTAGGCACTGGGTGTAAACAACAAATAGTTTACAATGTCTGGGTAGCAAACAGATGGCAGAATTGGTGTCAGGTCCTCCTTATGTTTCCATTCTCCCTTGCCGCGAGTCTTATATGGGTCAAACCCATCAATCACAGCCAGTTTCTCCACATACCGTGCCCTTTCTGCAGCTGGTAATGTACTCACATAACCCGAATTATCATCCATCGTGTCACTTTACTCTCGCTCGTACTTTGTTTTATATTGTGAGTGCATGTACTTGGTCTTCCAATATGGCGCCTAACAAAATCTCGCGGCGTGGTGACGTCATGCGGTAGCCCTCTATAGGACAAATTAAGTAATTGTGGTTTGCATATTTTTGCATATTGTTAATTTCTATTACAAAAGGCAAGTTATTATTATTATTATTATTATTATTATTATTGATATGCGCAGGACAAACAGTTACTCAATACGACTCATTTACATCACCACAAAAACTGTTATGTCCAGAAGTTCAATATCACAGTCTATCAATAAATTCCCAAATATGCAAGTTATCTGGGGGTGGCATGGTGGTGTAGTGGTTAGCACTGTTGCCTCACAGCAAGAAGGTTCTGGGTTCGAGTCCAGCGGCCAGCGAGGTCCTTTCTGTGTGGAGTTTGCATGTTCTCCCCGTGTCCGTGTGGGTTTCCTCCAGGCGCTCCGGTTTCCCCCACAAGCCAAAGACGTGCAGTTAGGTTAACGTGGGGCGGCCTTGGACTGAAGTGCTCTTGAGCAAGGTACCGAACCCCTGACCACTCCCCGGGCGCTCTAATGTGGCTGCCCACTGCTCTGGGTGTGTGCGTGTGTGTTCACTGCTTCAGATGGGTTAAATGCAGAGGATGAATTTCACTGTGCTTGAAGTGTGCATGCGACAAACAAAGGCTGCTTCTTCTAAAGAGAAGTGAAGTGACTGCATGGTTGGGTTGATGTGTATATACATTTTTCATAGGAAAATGCTTCTTTGTGCAATTATCCAATCAATCATGTGGCAGCAATGCAGTACATAAAATAATGCAGATACAGGTCAAGAACTCCAGATAATGTTCATCATACACCATGTGACTGCACTGACTTTGTCCATGGCTGATTGGTCAACTCGCCTGGGATCTCCTGGGATTTTGTACAAAATGGTGAAATAAATAAATAAATAAATAAATTCAGGTGTGTGGCAGAAAAGTCTTGTTGATGAGAGAGGTCAGAGGAGAATGGGCGGAATGATTCGAGCTGACACAAAATGTGCTTCAAATAGCGACTCTGTGAAACTGTAGTGAGCAGAAAAGCATGTCCAGATGGACACCCTTGAGACTGATGGGCTATAGAGGATTTCGACGTGACGTGACAGGTCACGTGACGCCCCGGTGTCCGCCATTTTGAAGGTCAAGCTAGCTAATGTCAACAGCAGTAGCTAGTATGTTACTGTAGCAATGTTTACGTTCAGTCATTTGGATGACTGTTAAAACCTTTCAGTCTCAAGTTTTTCCTTTACTGTATTTACTAGTTTACTGAGCGAGCGCGCTAGCTCGGGCAGGCTGGGAGCGAGCGCGCTAGCTCGGGCAGGCTGGGAGCGAGCGCGCTAGCTCGGGCAGGCTGGGAGCGAGCGCGCTAGCTCGGGCAGGCTGGGAGCGAGCGCGCTAGCTCAGTAAACTAGTAAATCCAGTAAAGGAAAAACTTGAGACTGAAAGGTTTTTAACAGTCATCCAAATGACTGAACGTAAACATTGCTACAGTAACATACTAGCTACTGTTGTTGACATTAGCTAGTGCTAACAGCTAGCTGCTAGTGCACTGCTACAACTACACTGACCCTAAATTAGGGTTTTTTCTAGAAAAATTTAGTATGAGGGCGCTCACCATGGCGAGGGAGCGAAGTGGGGGGGGGATGGTGCCGGTTGTCCCCCCCCCCCCCCCCCGCCCGCCGTGCAAAGCCTTTGAAAAATGCTCCAATGGGACATTCTGAGGCTATCTGAGAGGGAAATTGTAACAAATTGTCTGTCAACATTGAAAAAGAAAGAAGTAATCTTCTTCTGACCCGGACAGTCTTTGGCTTTCTTCCGCTTCGTGCCGCGGGATGACATCTTTAAATGCCCAAGTGTCAACAAAAACAACTCGCGAGCTACTTCTGTCAAAAGCTCCCGCGCCGGTGGGTGAAAGGTCATTCAGTCTTGAGAAATCTTGCTCTACAAGTCAGCTGACCTTGTATGTAACCCATGTCAAATCTCGTGAGAGCAGCCGCGACAAGTAAACAACACGGCACCTCAGTCTGGAAAACGCCAATTCGTATTGTTTTTGCACCGTCTGGCGGTGTATCTACTATGATTGGAATATTTTTGGAGCAATTATAACGTATTTGATGATCAGACACATTGTCACGTAGTCTTGCTGGGATGTTTTCACGGAGTCGGTAAGGGGGCGCACGCCGAGAGTAAGAGGGCGCAGCGCCCCTGTTCCCCCGTTTAGACGAAAGCCTGCTAATAATACAGTTCTTGGTCATTGCCTGGTAACAGCAAATTTATAACGGGCCATGTCTCAACAGACTAAAGTTATTTCAATGACATTTAATAACATATATTTTGTTTATCCTGAGGACCGAAAGTAAATGAAAATGTGAACAAACCTTAGCTGTAATAAGATGGCGACCACCGGCTCCAGGGACGACCCACTGATGTAGGCATGTTACCCAGCCTGGTTTTTAACGACATAGGTATACAGATCATGTGGGCCGAAGTCAGGTAAAGACGAGGGCTTTGTGTACTTCCGTACGTCAGTGAACAATCCTGGTGGAAGCAGGTAAACGTCGTTCTCTAAGCCTGCTAACCTCAATTTTTGCAAATACCTCTCCCTCTGCTCGCCCTGTAAATGCCCTACGTCGCTGGATAGTGAAGGTGTTTTCTGCATCTCGCTCCTTTTTCTTTTATGTTTTTTCCCTGGTATTTCCCACACGCCTGACTGCAGGTCAGGAAGATCACCCGCGCTGCAGCGCTGCAAAACCAGAAAAAGATAGCCTGGTAACGTGTACGGATCACGTACACCAGCATCATTGATTTTCTGGTGATATCGCTTCTTACTCGCATAATCTAGGTCGGATAAAATACTCGACAATGAGACTTCGTCATGATCAACATGTGTATCGCTACTGGTAGTCGCCATATTTGTGACCGTCAAAATGGCGCCGTCTACTTGTTGACATGGCAACGGTCACGTGGGTCGAAAACCTCTATAAGGGCAGAAAAGCAGAACGGAAAAACCTCGCCTTGCCTTTGCTGTCCAGTTTTGGTGAGCCTGTGCCCGTAGCCGCCTCAGATTCCTGCTCTTGGTTGGCAGGTGTGAACCTATGTAGTCTTGTCATTGTAGCCCATTAGCTTCAACATGTGACAGTGGAAAATCCCAGGTCAGCACTTTTTCTGAAATACTCAAACCAGCCAGTAGTTTTTCCCCATTCTGATGTTTAACGTAAACATCAGCTGAAGCTCTTTACCTGTATCTGCATGACTTTTTATGTATTTTTGCTGCTGCCACATGATTGCCAGAGTTGGGAACTTGGGATGTGATACAATATCAATTTGAGGTTTTATTTCTCGAGTCTGTATTAAAAGACTGACAAACGCATCCCTTCCTACACACCCTTCAGTGAAACCAAGGCGGATTCAATCTGAAATTGAATGTCAGTTTTATTGATTCACATTCGACAAATGGACTAACGGGTGACGTTACGGAGCGCGTTAATTTTCTTGTTACTAATATTGTACCACAATGGGGAGCCTCATTTAAGGTGCAGTAGCTGTCAAGGTGAGATGAAGAACCAGAATATTCTAGGATTGGTTTTGTGAGCTTGAGGAATTTAAGGGAAAATTTTTTTTTTTTTAATCAATACGAAAGGTGATTCACATTTTTCGCATTTTACTGAGCATAAAGAGGAGGGGAAAGATGGGGTTTGGTAATTTCCGCTGAGGCCTGCTTGACTAATTTTCTTGTTGGTAAGGTGGAGATTGAGAGAAGGGAGCAGCTGCCTTGCTCTTTCATTCTCCATCTCTCTCTCTCTCTCTCTCTCTCTCTCTCTCTCTCTCTCTCAGAGACTTGTTTATCCACTAGGGGTAGAGAGACTGGTCCAACAGGCTCTGGCTGCCTGAGAAACCGAGCTGTTCGCATTATAAAGGTACATGCGTCTCGGTGGAAACTGAACACCCGATACCCTTGTAGGTGAGGGGTTTCAGTTAGACATGCCATTTTTGACTCGTAGGAAGACTACTTTGTTAGTCAAGAGTAGGTCATATGATTATACAGGAGAACCGTTTTCCCTTGCATGAGGGACAAAACATGAACTAACAAGTCCTTGACTTGACTCTTCATCCTTTTTAGGCCTCTTGACCTCACCACCACATAGTCAAAGGTCACATTTCCCAGTGCTCTGTTAGGAAGGTTTTGACTAGGCTTAGGCTACATCCACACGACAACAGCAATGAGATTTTTTTTTTTTTTTTAAATATCGCGTCCACATGGGCAACGGATCAGTTACATTTCAGGTCCATATGGCAACGGAACGCTTGCTGAAAACGATGCAATACACATGCCACACCTCTAGGTGCGCTGTAAGACGGTCCCATCAGAGACACCAGAACAATAGAAGTAGACACGTGCGCATAAATCCCTTCTTCTGTAGCTTTAGCCACATAAAGTTTTGATTATTAATCAGTAGTGTAAAACGAAAGACGCAGAAAGAGGAATGAATGGAGGGTAGATGGGGAGAGAGAGAGAGAGGAATGAATGGGGGTAGATGGAAGCCGGTACGCCAACATTCTGATATCCTCCAGAATTCTTTAATGGTCCAGAATAAATTGAATGCTACACGTTGATGGATTACTTTGTTCTTCTACGCCCTTTTTGAGGAATGTATTGTTGGACTTAAACCAACATCTGAAGAGGTGAGATCGCTCTTTTTTTTTTTTTTTTTTTTTTCTTTTCCTATTTTTGCTGGCGGGATTGGTTTTGGTTTTGGAAAGCGCACGGGCGGTGCGCGGTTTTGGTTACTGCTTCCGCAGTGTTTGGACTAGTTATAGGATTTGTTGACAACTCGCATCGAGTTCGTTACACTTCTACCCGCCGTGAAGCACTGACAGTCATGTGGTTGTGACGTCGTCATAAACAAATCCGTTCTACTCATCCAGACGACTTCGCAACGGGGCCGTTGCCAGATTTTTCCACTCTGGGACCCGTTCTCAAAAGATTTCGTTTCGGGGCACCCAAAACGCCGGTGCCGTGTGGACACCAGGCCGAAACGATAAACGATTTTATCAGATTCACCTGAATCCGTTGCCGTGTGGACAGGGCCTTCTTTACTACGACACATTTTATTGTAGCTAAACATTTGAGTCTTACCTATTCCTTATGAGCCGTTGGTGATGATTCTCTTCTCGATGTAAATGTTTTCCTTTGTTAAATTAATGAGAATTTAAATTGCCTTCTATATTTAAAGAAATAATTCTCACTACCCTCGCCAGCTTTGCTTAAAAGTATGAAGAAATCCAGTTTGCTACCCGTTTGTGATTGACATTAGGCTTGTGTCTGCATGATCACTGTTACTCCAGAATAACTGTAAGCTGGCGACTTCCCTCTTTAATGGTTATTATGGGCAAGTCAGTGTGTGCACATTGCATTTGTTAGTTGAGTGTCACACCCACTCTAATGCATTACATTATTGGTATCATGTTTTATGTATCTTGCTCTTTTTTTCTCCTCATTCAGACTTCATAGCGTTCTGTGAAGCTTCTTATGTTTTGATGAAAGGTTGTCTAGTGGGTGGCGTATTTTAATAGCTACTAACTAATCAAAGCCTGAATATTGTCTGAAGCCTGCACAATGTTTTGAGGACTGCTTTGTGTATTCAGAGAGGTGTATACAGCTCTGGATGTTGCTTTGTGTTTGAGGGTGTGTTTCTGTGCTGCTTAGGGCAGCCGGTGCAGAACAATAGACCCCTTCATGATAACAGAGTGGCTACTGATTTCTTGCCCTGCGCTGGCGAATAATCCTATGGATGCAGGCTTGGGTCAAAGGTGGCGGGTCAGGCCACAGTCCTCAGCTTACTGAGGAGAGGAAGGTGGGCAGTTTAGGGCAGTAGGGAATGTCTGTTTAGACCAAGTTGTTAGCAGGATTCCTCTATTTCCTGCTAAAAGAAGCCTGATCTGCTAAAGTAGGACTCTTCCTGCTCTTCACTTTCTCTTGTGCATGCACACACAGCTCTCTCTCTCTCTCTCTCGTACACTCTGTAAGCCAGTTATTCATCCACTGGGTGAGTCAGGGTGGGAGGAGTCTCGGAGGCCAGCAGTACCAGTCACCCTGTTGAATCTCACTTTTTCCTCTCCCTCTATCTCTCTCAACTTCTCCTTTTTCCTCTCTCACTTCCCCCTCTCTCCCTCTGTCTCTCTCCCTCTCTGTCTCTCTCTTCAAGCACTCTGTTGCTGTTCAGGTTGTTTTGCATCTGAACTGGAAGAGCAATAACTTGACAGTAAACAGAGTTTTGGTCCACCAGCACTCGGCGGCGGCAGCGGTGGCAGCCTCAGAGGACGAGTTTATAAGTTTAAGGTGAGTGAAAACATATTTTTACTTGATAAACATGCAAGCAAGCTGTGACAGATTCTCACCTTTTATGGTTTTTCCTGATCGACAGCTCACTTCATAATACTGTGCTTACGTCTAAAGTTTAAGAACAGCCCTAGTTGGTTTTGGCTGACGACTTTTATCGCTCGTGCTGTGTTTGCTAGAAAGATTATCACACTACTATAAAACAGGCACGCCCCATTAACAGATGCCGGTCTGTGTGTTTTGCCTCGTTGCCTTAGTTCTCTAGGATATCCACCCCTCCGTCTGTTCATCATTAACTCCAAACTACGGGCCCTTTTTTTTTTCCCCCGTCTTTTCCGCTGCATGATTCATTGACAGGATGCCTGTTACAGCGACTGACTCTCAGCCTCGCCCCTTATTTTGAGCTTTGGCTGTAGCAATCGCACTTAACGGCTTTGGTTTGAACTTGAACCTGCCATTTAACAATTAGGAAATGCTTCATTGAGAGGTTTTAGTGATCCGACTTGTCTGGTTTAAGGATCTTTTGGGATTCTCTTGTTCGTGTGTCCTAACGGCCTGTAATCACGTGATGGGCATGAGATCAAGGGAGGTTATGCTGGTAGTGTTATTTCACGCCTGACGGTGAACTCGAAACAGGCTGAGTTTAAAGGGACAAGGGACTGGTTCCAAGTATGTCGACTGTACATTAACTGGTGTTGGCACATTTGATTACTAATTACACCCCCCTCCTCCTCCCCCTTGCTTCCCCCACCCAAAAAAAAAAAAAAATCCAGTCTCCATTTTTAAAATCTTGAATGGGATTGAAGTCTCAATCACCCTATTAAACAATCCATTAAAGTACTAAATAAGTATGTCGGTTATATTGGATGGTTTACTTTGAAGTCATTTCTATTCCATTCATCTAATAATAATAAATAATAATAATTTCAACTTGTATAGTGCCAAAGTCACTTTACAATTCCGAAAAAAACAAAAAATCCACCAAAAGAGGGTCAGGATGTAATTCCAGCGGCGTAGCTGCCCGTAATCCCACCAAAAGGTGCACAAGGGTATGTCTCATACCACCTGCGCAGCCACCAGGCAACATGGTGCCGAACACCGCGCCATGGATCCACAAAGCGAATACGGAAGCACTGCCGGACAGAGCGCTGGACAACCACGATGTTAAAAGAGAAATGAGCTCGCTGCCGTCTATAGCGAGGGGCACAGGAGTCACCCATGGTGGACCAAATCCTGAAGGAAACCGACACCCAAAACTGCGTCTGGAGCTACACCACAACTGGCGGACAAAACATTCAAACAAACATCAAACCGTACAAATGCACGGGGGGCACTGGTGAGAAGCCAAACGGGTTCTAAACCGAATTCCATTTCTATTCCAGAAGGGAATTCTATATCAGGGGTGTGAATAGAATTGTTATAGCATCTAGGAATGTTGTACCTGGAGTATCAGTGTGGATTAGCTCACCAGATTGAAGCTGCAGTCAGCAAATTTAAGCAAGGTGAGTGTAGATGCTGAGTGATTTGTTGGTTAGATGTGGTAACCACTTATCTCCAAAGCTTTTCTAACATCCATTAGTAATACTGTGAGGGCTCCACGACCTGCTCAGTGCCTTGAATCGTTTTAAGAACGTCTAGTGTTGTGTGAAAGAACATTCCTTTCCTTGTTTTTAACAATATAGTATGGTTTGGCCTCACTAACATCCCAATAAGGACTTGTCATAATATCTGCTACACTGCAAAAAATAATCTTAGGAAGTTTGTCTATTTTCAAGTCAAAACATCTAGCCACCCTTATTATAAGACATAATTGCCCAACAAGCAAAACCTCATTTAGCTAGAAAGGCTAGTTTTTAGACAGTCCATCTTGAAAATCTTGTATAGACAAAATGTCTTAGTCTTATTTGGAGCACCTTTGAAAATAAAACAAGTTGTTTTTTTTTTGTTTTTTTTTTAAAACAAGTAAGTACATTTTGGACATTTGTCAAATGCGGTTCATCTTGTTTCAAGAAAAAAAAAAAAAAAGTACCGTATGCTTGTTTTGGGAATAAATGAACTTTACTGAAATCTTTGAATCTAGTGCCCCCAAAATGCATTGTCGTGGCTCAGGTGGATAAGGCGCCATACCATAAATCCGGGGACCTGGGTTCGATTCCGACCTGAGGTCATTTCCCAATCTCTCCCCGTCTCTCTCCCGCTCATTTCCTGTCTCTACACTGTCCTATCCAATAAAGGTGGAAAAGGGCCAAGAAAAATCTTTAAACAAAAAAAAAAAAAAGACTTGAATGGCTAAATGTAAGAAGTACGATCTTGTTATAAGAATTATTTTGAGTTAATCAGATCTCGCATAATAAGTTCCCTAATCTTATTTTGGAATTATTTCATCTAAAAACAGGTTAGATTTTTCATCTTGCTTTAAGAAATCTTACCAAGTCAAATTTGACTAGTTCCATTGGCAGATTTTTTTTTTTCACCTGATTCAAGCAAATATGCTTTGTGTTAATCTTTTTTATTTCTTATTTTTGAAAGGCCATTTTTTGCAGTGTGAAGCACTCCGATAATATAATGACTCCTGAATATAAGATTCTTGTTTTGTTCTGTACAAGGCACAATGTCTGAGCGTTCCACAATGACATGTTGAGGAAGTGTCCCCAGGTTTCTGCTTCTTATATAACCCGTGTTCTTGCCACTGTTTGGCTCTCAAATCTTCCAGTGATCTTTTGTTTCAGAACAAGATGACACCATGATACATCTCTGATTGTGTTTGTGAGATCAGGCTAAACGATGCACGTAAAGCGTGTACTTTTTTGCACGCAAGTGGTGCATGTTGTGATTTTAGAGGAAGCAGAAGGCAGTCACATGTATATTAAACTTGAGGACACAAATCATACCGCACATAAATTAGCCATAAATCTGATAAATATTAGCCAACATTAGATAAAACAGTCACACCCCTGATATGATTTCCACATGGGTGGGTGACTTTTGTTTGCCTTGTGTAATTAGCTTAATCGCATCTTGGGGTTTGTCGAGTCAACATGGCGGCCTTGTGAAACCAGGACACTGAGTTACTTATAAAGCTGAGGAATGGCACTATTCTTTAACCTTCACGGGTCAATTAAAAAAATATGTTAAATCTGTTCACGTGAACAGATGCCGTCTGGTAGATTTACATCTCTAGCTAGTTACACACGCAGAGGTGCGTTAACGCTCATGTGAGCCCATGTCCGAGATTCCAGCATCAATCCAGATGACGATTGGGTGAAACAGTCCAAGAAGCCACGGTCAGTACTTAACCTCCTAGGGCTTAGCGGTCACATGCGTGGACAGCACGTTATGGAAATTCGGAACAAGAATCCACATATGTGGACATACTTTTTCTCTAAAAGTACATCTTATCAAAAGATGATGCTTAGTTTTTATTCTAATCAGGTTCTAATAAGCCCAAATAGCGCAAAGAAATAAAAAATGCATGTAAAAAAACAGCTTGGGCCTTAGGAGGTTAAACAAACCAGTCTTGCTTTGCTCAGATGTCCTGTTCCTTTGAGCTCCACCCTCCCAAATATAGTAAGTGAACTGTCTTCAGGTTATTTCAAAACCAATGGTATGATGTAGGGTTTTTTTTTAAACCATGCAACAAATTAACTTGCCCATCTCTCGGCTCACTTTCTGAAATCGCAGCACAAGCCAATCCAAATCCAGGGTTTTCACTGCAATGCGTGTGATATGGTTGATCCTCAAGGTCATAACATTAAGAACCATAAAAGAAAATGGAAATGGCACGAGTACACCTTGACCTTGAGGGGATTATATAATACTAATGCGCAATATTCTAGTATGTAGAAGTTGAGGTTCAGAAGACGTACTTTCAGGTGTTCAGACTTTAATGAGTCGAGATATGTTTCCGTTTGTGTAACGTGAGGGTTTTTTTTGTTACTGTAAGTAAAGTAAAGTGTAGTCTAAGGAAAATGAATGAATAGCCTCGGTCAAAAATGGAAGCAGATGGTGACTGGCTTCAAAGATTATCAGTTAGAGGCGTAATGGTTGACTAGCCAGCGTTGGTGTAGGAGGTTATGAGGCTTTACAAGGGCGGACTCTGTAGCATACATCTGCTAGCATTGACCGTTCCACTATATATCTGGGACGCACATTTCTTTCCACCCATCACTCCATGTTGTACTTTCCTTAAAGCCACACCTGCTTCCCTCCTCTTGTTTACTTAAAACATGGCAGTGACTCAGCCAACGCGATAAGGACAACCTTTCGTACAGTCGTGGCTGCATTGTGTTTTTAAGGAGAGCATATTGCCTCCTGTAAGTTAATTCCTGACTTTTTTTTTTTTTTTGTGCGTGCATGAAAGGCATGCCATATTTGTCCTCAGCCTTCGACACACCAGCTGTGCACCTCCCTCCTTCTTTCCACTCTGTAGCCCCTCCCTTTCGTCATCAGACCATGTCTGCTGAGAGAGAGGAAGAAAGGAAGGGATGTTTACAGGGAGGAGGGATATGGACGAGAGCCAAGTTACTAGTTAACCTCATGCGCGCTTTATTTTTCCCTCCAGTCAGGCATGTCACATGTCTGTAAGATGCAAGTCATTATGATCATTTGCTCTTCGTTACTGGCTTCATTTAGTATTTATTTATAATGCCCCGTAGAATAGAACGGTGTCGTTTATTTACAGTAAGAACAAAAATGTCGAGCCACTGCTAAAGATAGACTGAAGGTGCATCTTTCTTTTTTGTTTTAAATTTCCACAGGTTTTTGCACGGGCACGGGGTACTTCAAAAGTTGGTGAAAATGCTGGAGACGGTCAGAGACAGAGTGCTGGAAGTGTATGACAAACTCTTAGCAGGGAGAGGTATGTGCAATTATGGATTAAGCTCTCAAATATTAAATTGTACTACAGTTCCAGTCGTAACTTTTTTTTTTCCAATGAAAATCTGTTCCAGGATCTAGAATCGGAAAACTCGTTATTAGAGAAATTTGTTCAGGCAAGATGCTCAAACGTGACACGTGTTTCCAACTGCTCTTGACTGAGCATTGGCTTTTATGTAAAACAAAATCCATAGTAACATCTCTATGGTGTTGGTTATCCAAGTACGTAACTGATTTCAAATACACAAGCAAATCCGATTACAAGCCAAAGAAAGAGATCTGATTTGGTTCCGTGAAATTTGCAACATGGGCACTGGGTCTAAAAATCGGATTTAAGATCTAAATCGGATTTGCTCGGTTATGTGAACAAAGTCTGAATGTCTTCTGGTTTGGTGCGTTTCCATATCAGACCCACGGCTGAGGGGCTACCCGCTGATGGAGAGTCCGGTCAACATGACGGCGATTCTGCTCGGTTACCTCTTCTTCGTACTGTACGCAGGCCCTCGAATAATGGCCAACCGCAGACCCTTTGAGCTGAAAGGACCTATGATTTTCTACAACTTTTGCTTGGTTTTTCTGTCTAGCTTCATTGTATTTGAGGTGAGACAAAGTCCTGGACCACTCCATCCACATACTGATTCTGTTTTAATCTTCTTGCAATTATACTGCTGCACGTTAATCTTAATGTTTAATAAGTGGCTTAATATGTCATCCAACAGCATAAACAATGATGCCACAGTTTCTTAGGCAGTGTAAATATTAACCGGTTTAGTTTTAGGCTTCTGATGAAAATGGATTGAGTCATATTTTAGTGATTTTTGGTGTTTAGTTTTAGTCTAGCACATTTTAATGAATAGTTTTAGTCAATTAAAAAAACTGATTGATTATTTCAGTTTGTGTTGCCTCATGTTTACCTAAAATGTGTGCATTTAATTTCCAAAATGCAGTAATTTTGCTAATTTTTTTTTTCTTTCCCCTTTTTGAATGAAACATCAGATTGCTTTATGATTGCGCATTGCCGGCACAGCCTTAAGCCTCGGTCACAACCGGCCGTACGTGCTCCTACGGCCAGTCTACGTGCAAAAAAACGGAGGGCGCGCGTGAAACGCACTGAGGGCGCGCGTGTGACGTGCTGATTTTTGAGCCGTAGACCGGCCGCAGAGGTTCTTTGTCATGTCAAACAAACTCTACGGGCGCTTAGGTTTTTTTCGGGTTGCAAGACAAACTTGCGGCCAACGCGCGTCTTTCTCCACGAACCAAAAAAAAAAACGCAGCGATTTGGGAAACGCCAAAAATTGCACGGCCAAAAAAATCGTACATCTGGTTGTGACCTAGGCTTTACTAAACTTTCCTCCCTTTACCTTTGTTGTGTAAAAGTTCTGTAGGGGCTAAAATGCCCATCTTGCAGCAATAAGTGGGTTTAATACTGATACTCTAATGAGCACAATTATTCCTTCACGTACAGTTACCATTATCAGTAACCTCATTATCAGTAACCACTTTATCCAAGTTCGTGTCACGCTGGACATGAGACAGAATGCACTCTAGCTGGAATGCCAGTCTATCGCAGGGCAAAACACACACACACTTTCACTGGATATGAGCAATCGCACGCTCTGATAGCCTAGTACCGGCTTCCGCGAGTGACGCGTATATTGAGAGACGAAAAAAATTATATAGTTTTATTTTAATATTTCAAGATCACAATAATGTTCCAGTTTAGAACTACAATAAAAAACAAACTAACAAAAATAAAATGCACTTTAATTGGATACTTATAAAATTTACTTCACAGAGCCGCAGCATAAGGATGAAAGAGCCGCGGGTTGCCGACCCCTGGCCTAGTAGTAGAGTAGCCAATCAGCTCGTATACTGTAAGTAGAGAAAAACAAAATGGCGGTGCGTGTCGCTGAACCAACCAAGGACGAATTAAAAACTCTACTCGAAAACAAAACCCTTAAAATACAAAAACTGCAACAAAATATGGAATAAAAGTATTTGATGGTAAGAACCTATCTTTTTTTTTTTTTTTTTTTTTTTCCAAGAATTATTATAGCATTTTTCACAAATTGCTACCGTCATTTCGCTGGTTTGTTTACATTCTAAGCGGAAATGATTGTCGGAAGTTTTGTATAAAGGTTGTGCGTTTTTTTTTTTTTTTTTTTTTTAAAGTCAAATTTGCTAAAAATAAAAATGCTCTTCCAGTGAATGTGGATAGAAAAGTTATTCCACTCAATCTTGTCATACATGGCTTCTAGCCAACTCGGCGCTATGCACGTCATCGGCTGTCGGCTCATGTATGACTCGATTTCGTGGAATAACTCTTAAATTTAAAGCTAATTCAAACCTAGGAGCACTTTATCTTAGCCAGTGGCACGTGCACCATGTTGTTGGGAGGTGAGAGGAAACTGGAGGAAACCCACACAGATGTGCAGAGAACGTGCACAGAAACTTGAGTCACCCAAGCTCCATCTGTGGACCCTGGAGCTGTGAGAGGACCCCAGTGGCAGTGCGCCACCATGCTGACCCGCGTACAGTTAATAAAACTAATTTAATTTCCGTGACCTCTAGGTATGCTAGCTGCGATCATATTAGCCTAATAGGATTACTACAAAAAGCAAATTTTCCTACAGCATGAAACATTTTCTCACAAAACTGTGCCAGTGTAGTTGAAAAGGTTGCTCATGTTAACAAATAAGTGAGCAGTATGATCACAGCCTTGTCCAACTATGAAGTGTTGGTATAAATATGCAGATTGGAGAAGACGGTGCCCTTTCTTGTCACGCCTTTGGAAATTAGTGTTGAGCAAAATAACGTTTCCTCTCTGAGAAGGATGAATTAATATTTAGGTTTGTTGTTGAACATGTTTTTTGATCATAGTTTTTCATCGGCACAGTTGGTACTGATCAGAACACCTAGAAACATCTGGAGCTTCTTCCCTGGTCAGAATGCTCACATGACACAATGCAAAATATTCTTATTTGATAAAATGCTTATTTGCATTTTGCAGGCCATGGAGCTGCATTCTGCTGCCCTGTTTTACAGGCTTTTTGAAACTCAAGGATCATGAAAATTATTGTGTGTGTGTAATTCCTTTGCGTTTTCTGCTTCTAGTTCATGATGTCCGGGTGGGCTACAGGATATACGTGGAGATGTGACCCTTGTGATTACTCCAACAGCCCTCAGGGACTTAGGGTAAGATTTGATGTCTCTGATTTTAAAAAAAAAAAAAAAAAAGGCAGAAATGGAAGAAAATATATATGCGCAGTGTATTAAAGTATTTTTTTTTTTTTTTAAATCTATAGATGGTTAGAGTGGCCTGGTTGTTCCTCTTCTCAAAGTTTGTCGAACTCTTAGATACGGTAGGCTGCGTTTTACACTTGCGTAACAGATATTTGAGTGTCTCAGGCATTCAGATTTGTTTGTAATTCGCTGTATCCGTTTAGGTGTTTTTCGTGCTACGTAAAAAACAAAGTCAGATTACATTCCTGCACATCTTCCACCATTCTTTCATGCCCTGGACCTGGTGGTGGGGTGTCAGCTATGCTCCCGGTGAGTGCTTCAGCATCGGATGGTTTAGTACTCATCGTAATATTTATATTTAACCTTGTCTGTGTTAGAACATGGCCTCAGTCGTATTTTGGTTATAGTAGTAACAGTAATAGTATATGTGACCTTCTGAATGTCGGTCTGTGCAGGTGGAATGGGCTCTTTTCATGCCATGGTCAACTCCGTCGTTCATGTGATCATGTACTTCTACTATGGCCTCTCGGCTGCGGGACCTCGCTTCCAGAAGTACCTGTGGTGGAAGAAATACATGACTGCCATCCAGCTGGTAATTTTTATTAATTGAGTCGAACTAATGCGTTCATTAAAGTGCCATTCCACCATTGGATGTATTCTTTGGCATAAAATACAATATATTTTATGACATGACTAGACAGAGTTTAGTTTAGCTTCAAAATGATATATCAAACATAATTTTTTGACAACGACAAGTATATTAATTTTGCGACCAAAGTCACCTACCCTTTTAATTTCCGCGCGTGATGTCATCAGCAGGTTCCCCTTCTTGTGTACCACGTGACGTGGCACATATTATCAGCAGTGGCGGATAGAACGCGATAAAAATAATACCAATAAATCTAGCTAATACCAATAAATCTAGCTAACTGAAAGATTAACTCAAAATTTTTCACAATTTTTTTGGCCCCCATACACGAGGAGAAATGACTCTCTCACTTTGGGGGTTTCCTGGTCTAAAAATAGACCGACACGTGGTACACAAGAAGGGGAACCTGCCGATGACATCACGTTTCGCTACCGCGCGGAAATTAAAAGGGTAGGTGACTTTGGTCGCAAAATTAATATACTTGTCATTGTCAAAAAATTATTAATTTTGCGACCAAAGTCACCTACCCTTTTAATTTCCACGCGGTAGCGAAACGTGATGTCATCGGCAGGTTCCCCTTCTTGTGTACCACGTGTCGGTCTATTTTTAGACCAGGAAACCCCCAAAGTGAGTCATTTCTCCTCGTATATGGGGGCCAAAAAATTGCGAAAAATTGAGTTAATCTTTCAGTTAGCTAGATTTATTGGTATTAGCTAGATTTATTGGTGGTATTTTTATCGCGTTCTATCCGCCATTGCTGATAATATGTGCCACGTCACACGTCACGTGGTACACAAGAAGGGGAACCTGCCAATGACATCACGTGCGGAAATTAAAAGGGTAGGTGACTTTGGTCGCAAAATTAATATACTTGTCGTTGTCAAAAATTATGTTTGATATATCATTTTGAAGCTAAAAGATTTCTCTATCTAGTGATGCCATTTATATATGTTGTCAAAATATATTGCATTTTATGCCAAAGAATACATCCAATGGTGGAATGGCACTTTAAGGCTCTACTGGGAATTAAAGAAAGAACTTCCTACTTACCGGACAGGAAGGCAACGCTATGTTGTGTGAATATATGAATGTGCTGACGAGATGTTTCACATGTGCTTATATGAAAACGGTGTCTCTCACTATGCGCACATTGTCAAAAGAACACTGATTCAGTGCATCATAAAGAAGCATACACTCACTAGGTCTGATTTATGGCATAATAAGAATGATGTGGTGAACGTACACTCTGGGCCTGAAAGAAATCAGCCCCAGCCACTACTTCATGGCATATAATATATATTGCTCCACGGAAATCCAAAATAATCCGCCACCTGTTGCACCAGATAAACATAAGTTCGATGGTAACTCGGGGTACAAGTCAATCCTAAACCGTACTTTGAGAGCAGTTAGGTTACAACTAGCACAGTGTAGAATTTTAATTACACCACAGGCAATGTGATATTTGTTGCACAGCGTGACCCATTTCACGATCGCCATAGCCTGGCAAGCCAGACTAAATGTGTGAATATTTAGTCTGGCCTCGATCCGTAGACATTTCCGACGGGTGTAGGAGGAACAACCCGCTGTCTTTCAAACTGTCTCTGTGCGTATAGGCCAACGCTCTGACCAATCAGCGCAACAGTGACTGTGACGTAGTCAGAGCGACAGAAAGCAGTGGGGGAGACCTTGAAATAAATAATTTTTCAAAATGCGTATTAATTAATAAACAGGTTCTAGATATTAAGAAGTTTGGAGATGACTACAAGTTTGGAGTCTGTACCACATACTTAACATACACTCTTATTTTTTTTCAAGGGTTTGCTTAAACTGTTTTTGAGAGTTTTTATTGAGTGGTGTTTGGTGAAATAATTTCCCTTAAATTTAAAATAACAGGAAAATAAGAAACAATCAAAAAGTAATGTTTCAAAGCTGTTTATTAATTCTTCGTACTGCACAAACTAGCCCCATCCTTTTGGCTACGAGCGGAGCCAGCTGGTAGATCAGACTTTTGTCATAGCCGGTCGGCAAAACAGCGAAAACGTCCTTCTTGAAAAGGAATGAGCGGAGAGCCTCTTCCTGCTCATGTTTCAACGAAAACTCCAAGTCTAATTCTTCTAAAACTGATTCCAAAGCGGAGTCAAACGCGCACTGTTCACTAGCCGTAGCCATCTTTCCTGCTGCGCTTTCTCCAGCGTCGCGCAGCTTTGTCGTCACTCCTGCAAAAGCCCGCCCAAAGAATCCAAACAAAAACCTTGCGTTGTGATTGGCGGGCACAATTTGATGCCCGGGGTGTTTTTGTTTATATGGTGCTAGGCAAAAATATTTTTGGCCACTAGGCGGGTGGGTCTAGTTTACTAGGCTACGATCACCAGCCAATCAGTTACATGCTATAACAAACTTGATAGATCACATCGACGAGAGATACTCCCTGGCCACTTTATTAGGAACACTCATCCACCTGCTGTTCGATGCAGTTCTCTAATCAGCCGATCCTTTGACAGCAGCACAACGCATCAAATCACGCAGATACAAATCAAAAGCTTCAGTTAATGTTCACGTCAAACATCAGAATGGGGAGAAATTGTGATCTCAAAGTGTGACTGACTTTTTCACTGTGGCATGAGTGTTGGTTTGAGCCAGATGGACTGGTTTGAGTGTTTCAGAAACTCCTGGGGTTTTCTCTCTCACACACACACACACACACACCAGTCTCTCTAGAGTTTACACAGACCAAATGGTGCGATAAACAAAAAACACTGAGCGAGCGACAGTTCTGTGGGTGGAAACAAACGCCTTGTTGATAAGAGAGGTTCGAGGAAAACAGCCAGATTGGTTCGAGCTGCCAGGATGGAGATAGTAACTCGTACGGTATAATCGCTCTTTACAATCGTAGTGAGCAGTAAAGCATCTCCGCATGCAACAGCAGAAGAACACATTGAGTTCCACTCCTGCGGCCGAGAACGGGGATCTTAGAACCAAGAACAAGTTCTTATTAAAGTGGCCGGTGAGTGTATATTGACTAACAAGCAGGTTTTCCATCGACCGTAAACCACCTAACTTGGTTTTTGTTTTCTTGAAACTTGCTGCTTGAGCAGCATCCTGATTTGGTCTGGAAGTGACGAAGCATGTAAAAGAGAGCATTTGCTGAAAGTTTTAACTCCTGCAAGGAGGGAGTAAATAATGTGAAATACTCGTACCCAGGACCATTCACTTTACACAGTCTTACAATTACACATTTCACACAATCCGGTTTGGTCCAGTGGCTTAGCATGAGCCGCTTTTACAATGTGACTTCATAACCTTTGTTCTGTTGTAAGTGTGCTGCTGATCCTCCCCATCGCCATAGAAAAAGGTTTTGTGTGTGAACAGATCAGTTTTATGAATATTGGGAGTCCAACAGTGTGAAGGCTAAAATGGGGAGGCTTAGAAAAATGTCGTTCCAGTTTAAATCGAGTCTCGTGCAAAGGTTGCCCATGGGTTTTGAATGGGAGAGGTTGGAATTCTACTTTTATAGTTTATCTACCCCCCCCCCCCCCCCCCCCAAAAAAAAAAAAAAAACTGAATATGGAGGACCAAAAATTGCAACTCTGAGAACACCAATGAGGGAATTATAAAGGCACGTCCGGTCATGGTCCTTCTGACAATTTTTGTTACTTGTGATAATGAAGGAACATTTACAAGATGCAGTGTATAGTATTTGTCTTTACATGCATTTTGTTCGAAGATTATGCAAACTTTTTTTTTTTTTGTATGTGATTGTATGGGGGGAGGAGACCCTAAAGTCTTTTAGGCTTAAAGAAGAAAGATGACTATCATTTTTGATTTCATACACTACCGTTCAAAAGTTTGGGGTCACTTTGAAATGTGCTTATTTTTGAAAGAAAAGCACTGTTCTTTTCAATGCAGATCACTTTAAACTAATCAGAAATCCACTCTATACATTGCTAATGTGGTAAATGACTATTCTAGCTGCAAATGTCTGGTTTTTGGTGCAATATCTCCATAGGTGTATAGAGGCCCATTTCCAGCAACTCTCACTCCAGTGTTCTAATGGTACAATGTGTTTGCTCATTGCCTCAGAAGGCTAATGGATGATTAGAAAACCCTTGTACAATCATGTTAGCACAGCTGAAAACAGTTGAGCTCTTTAGAGAAGCTATAAAACTGACCTTCCTTTGAGCAGATTGAGTTTCTGGAGCATCACATTTGTGGGGTCGATTAAATGCTCGAAATGGCCAGAAAAATGTCTCGACTATATTTTCTATTCATTTTACAACTTATGGTGGGAAATAAAAGTGTGACTTTTCACGGAAAACACAAAATTGCCTGGGTGACCCCAAACTTTTGAACGGTAGTGCATATCTGACCATACATTAAGACATTGTGTCTTTTTATAGGTGCAGTTTGTGCTGGTGTCCCTTCATGCTACACAGTATTACTTCATGTCCAGCTGTGATTACCAGGTGCCTGTGATCCTCCACCTCATCTGGATGTATGGCACCTTCTTCTTCATCCTCTTCTCTAACTTCTGGTACCAAGCCTATGTGAAAGGCAAGAGGCTGCCCAAGAGTACCGAACAGCTGAGTCAGAAAGGCAAGACCAGTGCCGTTCTGTCCAACGGAACCACGACCATTGCTAACGGAGCCTCGCTTATGGCTAACGGCAATGGCATACATCACGAGAACGGCATGACCAACGGGAAGAAGCACTACGAGAACGGGAGTGCACACAACGGTAAGATGAAGAAAGCTTAACGGCTGAGAGAAGAGCATCCAAAACGTATGACCACGAGTGCCTGCATACAACGCCACGGATTCCAAAGAGTGTTTTGGGACTCTTTTTTTTTTTTTTTTTTCTCCCCTCAGCCTGGTTTTGTTTATTTTCCCCCCCTTTTTTTTTGTAGTTTTAAGGTGCACAAATACATGGGGAGATGAATGAGTCTGGGATCCCTGTTTGTATTTTTTGTTATTAATTTTAATTGTTAATCTATAGAAAATAAATAATGAGCACAATAATATGAAGAGAAGAGATGTAATTTAATGACTGGCTGTGTTCTTCACTGATGGTGCTCACCTTCTCATGAGTGAGTGCACTCCTCCCATTCCTTACTCAGACTCCCAAGTGACCAATGGCAATGTACATTTCTCTTAAGACAACCTGAGCTCCAGCTGTAAATACTGTAGGTTTACTGTCAAAACTAATGGGATTGATAGGGCTCTAAATTTGTTACTTAAGCATATTGACTTGAAGATATCAAAATAAATTCCATTTTAAAATAGTGTTTCATGATTATTCTTTTTTTTTTATTTTCTGGTATTTGCATAACATCTTACAAGGCTTTCTTTACACGTCTTCAAACATTATGTACATAATTTCACAACTCCTTGACACGCTGTTGAAGGTTGTTAGTTGTACTTGTTCGGAACAGACAGCTGGTGCTTTTTATATTGGTTGAGCAACATCTCGTTGTTTGAGTGTCACCACTGCATGCTTTCAGATGCTTCAGTAATCTCAGTTATGTCAAACATGTAGGATGACAACAAGATCTCTATTCTCTTTGCTGAAAGGACCAGTGGAGACTAATATGCAGCTGAAAGATCAGCAAGCAGCCTACTCTGTGTGTGTGAGGGAGAGCGAGAGAGCGAAAAGTAGGTTGACTGAGTACATTCAGTAGAAGAAAAAGTCTATAGAGTGGCTATGAAAGAAATATTACTCGGTGCCGTGGAAGTTCAATGCTTTCGTTGATCTATTTTAGTGCAGGATAATGCAGGTCAAAGGTCCGACCACTTCCATCTGGTTGGAACAGAGGAAGTTGGGCCTGATGTTGGTATAGCCGCTGAGGATAATGGTGTTTGTACAGTGACGCACAAGGAAAGAGCCTGTATATCTACAAACCAGCATCTGGATCTCCAACGGATTCACCATAAAATACCCCTACTGAAGTTTATCTAAGGAAGACTGAAAGCAAAGTTAAGTCATGCGAGTTAATTCCGTCCATTAAGCAAAGATGAACTTCTGTTTCCTTTGGTCATGGTGTTGTCAAGCATGGGATTTGAGCTCATGCCAAACCCATCTGACAGTCCAAGTCAAAAAATTTTTATATATAAAAAAAAAATATATATGGCACCTGAAATATGAAATGCTGTCTACTTTTCTACAAAGCAGCTGCACAGCGACCAGCAAAATTTTCGACATGGCTTATTCTAGATCAAATCTAATGGCTCAAGTCTCATCACAAAGAGCTGAAACAGGATAGATCTGTGAGAAATCTGGGTTATTATATATATAAACGCAGGTAATCTAGCCACCGTAATCTTATTCTTTCCAGTCCTCGAAAATGTATGCGAGCGGCGGGTTAAGCTGGGTCTGTAGCATCCGGCAGCACGTTGCGTTGCGTCATGATGAAGGTTTCAGCAGGTGACCTCTATGCTATGTCCTCTAGGATGTAAAAA